>NC_137866.1:24088990-24108990 GCF_963924005.1 Protomyctophum bolini
TCCGGTCTATCTTCATGTCATCAGACGGGCAGAAACCATATGCGGAAACCAAAGATGTGCTCCTCTAAAATATTTCTCCTCTACCAGATTAAATGAGTGCTTTGATGAATTTGATCGGTCAACAGTAGCTGCTGTTTCTTCAAGTACTTCTTGGAACACTTAAGTTTTTCATATCCATCTTTCATTCCAACTCGTATCGCGAGTGCTATCAGCATTCATGTTGGGGAACAAAAACAAAGTGGCTCCACAAAAACAGATAGTCGTGGGCTCGTGAACCAGGCTTTCCTGGTAGCGAGATTAGGTAGTTACACTTCATGTAGCTTCATGCATGCGATGAGCCTCTGTGTGTTGCTCTGCATCTACCCAGCTGCACTCTATCTACTCTAATGAGCCTCTGTGTGTTGCTCTTCATCTACCCAGCTGCACTCTTATCTACTCTAATGTATTGCATTCTGCTCTGTCCTACCAGTCTCTCCTCTAGCTCTGGTTCAGAGTACCAGTTTCCTGGACTCTGTACCAGTAACGCTCACCCTGGAGCCTCGTGATTGGCTGGGAGTGGAGGAGAGTGCCGGAGGACCGCCCACCGCCAGAGGGGGCGGCCCGACCCTGGGAGCCACGGCCAATGAGGGCAGAGGAGCGGGGGGAGGGGACAAGATGGTGGAGGTGGAACTGAGGAGAAGGCCTGGCGAAGGATTTGGATTTGTCATCGCCTCTCAGGAATTAGCCGAAGCATGTAAGTGTTATTATCATGCATATAATTATATTTCACCTGTTAAAGATTCTCCTATAGCCCACCAAGAAAATTTAGTCTATGTCCTGTGTGTGTGTGTGCGTGTGCGTGTGCGTGTGCGTGTTGTTATATTCTGCTTACTCTTTGATTACGCTGTTCTATTCTCATGTAGTTTATCAGAGAAGGGAATGCTGGGGAAATCGTTTCTACTCCACTGACCTGACCTGTGTGTGTGTGCGTGCGTGCGTGCGTGCGTGCGTGCGTGTGCATGCATGCATGTGTGTGTATATGTGTGTCTTCTTTCATCATGTTGTATGTGTGTCCATGTGTTACCTACGAAGAGCTGTAAAACAGTGTGCGGACTGCCTTCCATTTCCCTGTACGTCTTTGTTCAGCACCTGTAGAATCTTAGAGATGTGCGCATACTTCCCTTTGGATTCTATTCTGAATGTGTGTCCATCTCTCTCTCTCTCTCTGTACGCTCACCCCTCCCTCCCTCCTTCCCTCCCTCCCTCTCTTTCTGACCACGCCCCCTACCTCTCTCTCCGTCTCTTCTACTCGGTGTTGTTTGACCGCTCAGAGCCACCACAGACCTCACATGACCACGCCAGTAAGACAGAAAGAAAGACTTAGTCAGAGAGTGAGTGAGAGATAGATAGATGAAAGAGAGAGAGAGAGAGAGAGAGAGAGAGAGAGAGAGAGAGAGAGTGTAAAACATAAAGGATAAATAGAGTAAAGAGAGGGAAACAGTTGCAGAGACGGGAGAAGGAGCGAGAGAGAAACAGAAAACCACAGAAACCGCAAGACAGAGACAGACAGCATGTTGGATAGGATTCAGTCTGCTCTGAGGACAGCCAGGGAAGCCAAACGTAAATATGACCTGTTTATCTCTCCTGCGTGTATGCCCGTCTTTGTCTTTCAACTCTCACCACTCTCACTACCTCTGTCTCTATTTCTCTCTCCCTCCGTCCATCCTTTTGGGCTGCTGTGTCGTGTGTGTGTGTGTGTGTGTGTGTGTGTGTGTGTGTGTGTGTGTGTGCATGCATGCGTTTTCAGCAGGTTGTGGTCTTACCTGTCTCATTCTTTCCCATTCCCTTTTTGTCTGCTGTACAGTACAGTACAGTACAATATACTACTCTGCTTTCTTTCGTTTTATTCTGCTTACTCTTTGATTATGTGCTGTTCTATTCTCATGTATAGTTTATCAGAGAAGGGAATGCCGGGGAAATCGTTTCTACTCCACTGACCTGATTCTCTGCTGCCGTGTGTGTGTGTGTGTGTGTGTGTGTGTGACACTGTTTGTGTGTGTGTGTGTGTGTGTGTGTGTGTGTGTGTGTGTGTGTGTGTGTGTGCGTATGAGTGTGTGTGTGTGTGTGTGTGTGTGTGTGTGTGTGTGTGTGTGTGTGTGTGTGCATGAGTGAGTGCGTGCACTTTATATGTCACATTCACAGACTGTCTGGAAGTGTGCTCTCTTCCTCTGTCTCACTGTTGCATGTATATAGTTATGGTACGTAGAGTTGTGTTACGCGCGCGGCGCATGTGTGTGCGTGCGTGTGTGCATGTACGTGTGTGCGTACACTATATACAGGTATTACAGACGTTCACAATGACTTCATACAGGTCAACGTACTGCACTGAGACATTAATAGATTTGACTATCGGATCCATACAAGTAAACACATTGTTGTATACAGACTCACTCCAAACACACAACACAGAACGTTAGCTGAACTGCTGACACTCTGCAGCTGGGAGTCTCCGCGGAGATAAAACTTCACCTCTCTCTCTCTGTCTCTTCTATCTCTCTCTCTCTCTCTCTCCTTCTATCGCTCGGCGTGCTCTGTGTCCTGGTGTTGTCAGATTCATGGCCCAATCTGTGCGGTGTAAAACGATGATAACGTTGTCATGGAAATGGGTACAGTCAGACATGTTGGAATGTGGCTCTGGAATGTTCCTACGAGTACCAGTATCCACTCTAGACCAGTGGACTCGCATGCTTTACTTAAGTATTAAAGTATCAATGCTGCAATGTAGTCCCGTATTGAAAATGTACTTGAGCAAAAGCATAAATGTCTCGGCACCAAAATATACCTAAAGTACAGATCTATGCATCAAAAATCTTAGGAAAATAGCCGATCTACAAGTACCTTGTGGGCTTGTATATCTGCCTTGGTTTTGAAATAATAATCCAAATCGACAAAGTAGCGATTAACGAAAGTGGAATAATAATAGTGGAATAAAAGTACAATCATTTATTCTGAGATCATGATGTAGTGGAGAAGTAACAGCAATGAAAATTGAAAATACTGCAGAAAGTAAATAAAATTAAATAAATCTAAATCGTACAGTAAATGTATTTAGTTATTTTCCACCACTAGCAATACACCAGTTAATGCCAGTAATAACATCATAATAACCTTTCTGGTTGTACTTCTGTCTTGACACATCCTTTCCATTGAGGACGTCTCTGTCTGTCCTCTCTGTCAAAAATGATTGACAAACACTGAGTCATCACTCTAGTTATATCAGAATTGTCAGAATTATGTTGTGCTTCATGACATGCCAGCGGTGCGTGTGTGCGTGCGTGCGCGTGCATGCGTGCGTGGCTCAGAGGAGCTCAGGCTTATTGTATTGTGAAATTAGACACACACAGCTACAAAGTCTCTCTTCTGCTAAACATGTGACAGAACAAGGCATTCCTACGGTTCATGCTCATTGGTCCGTTGGATTCACAAACTCTTAAAAGGGAGATTTCAAGAGAGATAATACTACCATCAGTATACTGTTCTTATATCCAAGTTAAACCACCTCAGACATTGTCAACGTACTATACTATGTCTGTTGGAAACGACAACAATCAAGTTGTTATTGAACAATGTTATCGCTGGGTTCATAAGCAAGCGACACCGTCGTATGATAGAATGTGAATCGGGCTCTAGACATTGATACTGTAGTGTACAAGATGTTTCTTCCCATGGGCAACTCTACTGTCAGGCTACACATTCTTTGACCAAATTGGACTTGGACCTTATGGAAGGAAGTCAGGCCTAATTGAGTATACTGCACAAGAGACATGTCCAATTCAATGTCTCTTGCCCCTTATGGAAGGAACTCAGGCCTAATTGAGAACTGCACAAGAGACATGTCTGAATCCCTTTTGGCTATAGTGAGTATTCATGTATTTAGGTCTGTGCTGTCGAGGGTGGAAGGCAGCAGCTGTTGACCGCATGAAGGCTATATCTCAAAAAGAGATACGTCATTTTAGTTTTAAGCATATCTTCAGGAAACATGCAAAACTGGACATTGTAAACCTATTCGGTATGTTCTTACTAAGAAGATAAGCCAACTTTGATATGGGGCGGTAAAGTCAATATCATATCAGAGGAAGTTTAACCACATAGATATTTTGTTACAGTACATCTTGAACATTGTGAAATTGTTCTGGAGTTCATTTCCTATGATAAGGGTTGACACAAACCTTATGATAGGGAGTTTGCTAGCCAAATTGAAATGATTTCTGCTATTCTTGTCGATTTCTTGTGAAAGAAAAAGTGTGTCTATGATAAACAATTAATTCCATTTCCATCATCTCCTCCCCACTGTACTGTACATGTCTCCACTCCTCTGTCCCTCATCACCTCATCTCCTGTCCTCTTTTCTAATAATATTCATTTTAATGTGTCAGTCTTATTAGGATCATAACCAAGATGTCCTCCTCTGTCCTCATCATCCACCCCCATCTCCTCTCCTCTCCTCTCCTCTCCTCTCCTCTCCTCTCCTCTCCTCTCCTCTCCTCTCCTCTCCTCTCCTCTCCTCTCCTCTCCTCTCCTCTCCTCTCCTCTCCTCTCCTCTCCCTCTTCCTCTTCCTCTTCCTCTCCTGTCTGTCTGTCCTTTCACGCTGAACATTCAGTCTTACATCCACATCACTCAGATACAGAGAAACTTGTACAACTTGGGGGAGTGTGTGCGTGCGTGCTGGTGTTGGTGTTGGTGTGAAATGTTCTTGCGGAACAACATGTGCCCCCTCTGAAATGACTCATATTTACAACATTAGAAATTCACAATCCCTGGGAAAAGGAAATGTGAAAGAGAGAGGAGTTGAGAGGAGAGAGAACACATGCACTTTGCTCTGAAACTTTGTCTTTGAGGTTGTACTAATATTGACTTTAACTTTGCAGTGCAACAAACATACAATACTCCCACAATAATCGCTCTCCAAAAATGTATTGCAAACATTGTGAAAGAGTAGGTCAGTTGTGT
Organism: Protomyctophum bolini; assembly: GCF_963924005.1. Classification (NCBI taxonomy): domain Eukaryota; kingdom Metazoa; phylum Chordata; class Actinopteri; order Myctophiformes; family Myctophidae; genus Protomyctophum; species Protomyctophum bolini. Next base: position 24,093,981 of record NC_137866.1, read on the forward strand.
CTGTGTGCAGTCTGTACACACGCGTGTGCATGCATGCACACATTTTTTACGTACTGTACGGTAAATAAAAGTAGCAAAACTGTATAAATATACATTTACTTGAGTGAGTATTGTCATAAAAATATACTTAAAGTACCAAATGTAAAAGTACCCATTATGCAGAATGTCCCATTTCATAGGTTTCAAATGTATAAAACTCATTTTAAAATAGCAGATCTATGAGCTTGCAACGCATGGCGACACATTGTGAGTTTGTAGATCGGCTATTGAGCCGTGAGATTGAGTTTGTGAGCTTGCACCGTGAGATTAACGGGAGAAAACTACAAATCTGGAGTACATCGGTTGAAAGGGGTTAAAAAGAGGGAGAGTCGTGCTCTAATCGGGAGTGTTGGCAGGTGTGCAACAGCTTACAACATACTGTCAGAGGCAGGCAGGCAGTCAAAACCATGAAGAAGTCCTATCAGGCACATCCCAGGGAGGGAGGAGGCAATAATCCAAGTAACGGGCAAAAAGGTCAGAAACACTTACTCCGAAAAACATAGAAGGCTATTTGAGCTTTGAGGTTTTTCATACGGGTCGTATACTGTATGACAGTGGTAACCAACCTTTTCAAGCCCAAGAGCCCATTTTATTCCCAATTGTAAGCCAAGATCTACCACTAAAACGTGTTTTTTTGCTATTTCTGACAGGCTCAATGCATGTGCACACATCCACACAAAGACTAAAGCTTAAATTAGAATAAATACTTATAGTAAGTTATATTATCAATGTCAAATAATATTAAGACAAATTAGAAATAATTATTATTAGAAATATTTTGTTTCTCATTTCAATGAATATTCACATTGGCAGATGTTCAAATGACATAGGCATAACATGACCATATATATTTGCACAGATATGGTGACATACTCTCAGGGTCAGCCCACCTTTAATGAGACTGCTGTGACTGCACTTTATCTGCAAGCGTTTTGAAATCTGGTTCATATTTGGTGATTGCCAGTCTGAGGGTGTCATTAAGATGTGAGTCAGTCATACGAGTTCTAAACTTGGATTTTATTATTTTCATTTGTGAAAAGGCCATTTCACATAAGTACGTGGAACCAAAGTAGGCATGCAGCTTGAGTGCACACGACACAATCAGCGGATACTTCTCTGCTCACAAGAGACCAAAATTCCTTCTCTTTAGCTCTGACCTGCAGGTGACAGTCACTTACTAATCCAATAATCTCCATTTCAATATCTGAAGTTAATGCAAACACATCCTGCATTTTATCGGACAGCAGTTCAATGACAGTAGGCTCAGTAAAAAGGAAAGGGTTTGATACAAAAGCAGCTACTTGACTCATGCGTTGTACTTCAACAAGTTTTCATATTTCATATTTATCATATTCTTTGCTCTATGTGTGCGTGTGTACAGAATTCAAACTGTAGCATTGATTATTGTCACGGACAGAAGTCATTCTTTCCCTTTGCATATGCACCGGAGTGCACTCGCCTATTAGTTTGCATTGCAGACTGGTCTATTCAGAACGCGCCCTTAATTAAAAACCAAATGCAGCTGTGTATGTGGCTCTCAGCGCGCGGTGTCCCATATTGACTGGCTGAAGTCTGTTTGAACTGCGCTGTGTCAGAGAAGTAACAGATAGAAGCCGCAAACGTTACCCCCAAACGATACCCCCCTCACCTCTGTGCTGGAAATATAACGTCTGGGTTTCCGAGGCTACATCCATGCTGACGCAATGACTGTCCTGTTTCTGGCTAAGCTTTACGCGCAGGGCACATGAACCTCTCCGTCTCCGGTCAGTGCTGGTTTGCATGGCTCAGAAAATGAGTAACAAACTAAAATGAGAACGTTATCGAGTTGTTGGAGGAGGAGGAGGATAATAATATATTTCTTATTGTGTTCTCGGGCCGCTGTGCTGCGGTGCTGCTGCGCTGTGTGCCAACCACATCATCATCATCATCTTTTCATTTTGACATTTCACATGAAATAATAATCCTGTACTGGCACCGCGTGTAGCGTTTGGTTTCATTAACGCGATCGTGACAAAATAGCCTACAGCTGCTGCTGCCAAAGATACCAAAGATTGGACAGTGCTACGCAACATGGAAGTAACACTGACTCAAAGCCGTTTATAAATCAGTCAGTGAAGTCAACTTTTCACCGCCGTTTGGTCCCCGTCGTCCGTCCGCCCCCCCACCCACAATCACAATCAGAAGCGTTTTCAAAGAGACGAGTAGGATATAAAGGCAGCCTGAAAGGCAAGCATTTGCATTCCAATGGGTCTGACACTTCGGGATCGACTTGAAAGGTTCCCGCGAGCTACTGGTAGCTCGCAAACCCCTGGTTGGTTACCCCTGCTGTATGACATGAAGTGATATATTTTCATGTGCAAGAGCAAAACTATGGCCTAATGAAAAATGATATTTGTTTTTCAAGCTCCTGAGCAAGAGACTTAAATTAGCCCTGAGGATCTACAAAATGTGTAGAACAGTTTTCTGAAAACGTAACTTGCAGTGGTGCGCCAACATTTTCATGTCAAGGACCCTCCAATTATATAGCCATGCGGACCCCATCTCAAAATATTTTTTATATATTCATCGATTTAGCAATGATTTGAGTACATTTTTACAAGATTTACACAATTGTTCACATGTTTCCAGAACAGCAGATCTACAAGCTCATACAGTATATCTGCTATGTTTGAATAAATATAGCTAAATTCTAAAATTACGTAGATGCTTTTCCCAGTTTTTTAAATGTTTTATTTATTTTGTGGCTTTTACCTTTATTTTATACTTTTTATGGAGGGACAGACAGTAGGCTGACAGGAAATGGGGAGAGAGATGGGGGGGTGACATCATAGAGTATATATGAATAGAGAGGGCACCCGAGTTCTCCTTCCATCCACTTGCATTAAGTTGCTCAAAAGCGCATGAGGCGATTTCACTCCTCCTTCCGGGTAGGAACAGAGAGCATTCTGGGATGGATTGGCCCCAAACACATGAACGCGCTGCCGTTGAACGTGCACGAACGCGAACGAGCGTGCTGCCGTCGTGAACGTGCACAATGATAGTCAACGGACCAGCGCGTTCATGTGTTTGGGGCCAGGCTGCAATACCTTCATTCGGCCACTATGTCCATTTCGCCTCAGGGTTTCCTCTGGGTGCCTTCTCTATTCATATACAGTATACTCTAAGGCAGTGGTTCCCAAAGTGGGGTCCGGGGACCCCCAGGGGTACCTGAGGGAGTTCCAGGGGGGACCCATCTATTTTGTTCATGTTCATAAAGTGCTAAAGTGTTTAAAGCAGTGGTTCCCAAACTTTTTCATGTCAAGGACCCCCAAATTGACACTACTTAGCCTGTCGACCCCCATTTGAAAAGATATGCCAGGGACCCCCATAAGAGAAGACGTACACATTTAGACGTCTACATTTAGACAAATTAATCTTAATGTATTAATCTTATTAATTAATGAATCAAATTAATTAATTAATCAAAATTGCGGCCTGTGCCCAGCACCATGCCAAAGCTTTTTCCTGCAGGAAACACTGCTTGTGGTTGTAAATATATTGTTATCCGTGTTGCGAGGATGAGGGGGTACCTGGAAAAATATCTACCCCAAAAGGGGTACCTGGTCCAAAAAAGTTTGGGAACACCTGCTCTAAGGGTGACATGCAGTAAAGGCCGTCGGGATCGGGAGTCGAAGCCGCAGCACACTGCCAGACTAGACTACCAGCCAAGGTGCCTGGACCGCTGAGCCCACGGCCCAGGCCGCTTTTTCAGTTTTAATCACTAACAATACATCTGAATGTACAATAAATACTCCAGTACATTTAACACTCATCGCTGTCCTCTCTTAGCCTCCTCCTTGCTGTCCCATCGTTTTGTGACGGTCCGTCGCGGGAGCCCCGCCTCCCGCAGCGGTCTCATCCAACCAGGAGACACGCTGCAGGCCGTGGAGGGGAGGTCGGTGGTGTCGCTGCCACACCGAGAACTCACGCACATACTGAGGAGAGCGGGGAACTCTCTGAGGCTCACAATCACACCCAGAAACAAAGACGCAAGTGGGTATCACGCACGCACAAACACACACACACACACACACACACACCCCCCCCACACACACACACACACACACACACACACACACACACACACACACACACACACACACACACACACTTCTGAGTATATATACTGATTATTTCACAATTATTTTTGAATAAATATAAGTGTTTCCTTAACTCTTCTGTCTTTCACCCTCCAGACCCTTCCAGCCAATCAGAAGCAGCAGAGTTAGATGTCGATGGCAGGTTGAGGAAAGCTACCAGAAGTCAGAGGACAAAGGTCAGAATTAATTCACTTATCACTGAATGATAATAATGTACTGTACATGTATAGTTTCCTATGAACAGGACTACATTCACTACCTATTAGCAAATACACACTACACAAGCATTGTACCTACAAACAATAGGCCTACACACACATATAGCAAGTAGATGTAATATATGCAAAGTTACTAACTAGTAACTAGCACATAATACAGTACACAGTACAGTATCAAAAGTAATTCTACTCTACAGGATGGACACATCAAATATTGTTTCAAAACACCCAGTAGAATGTGCAGTACATTCTACTGCTACTGTATGTATCTATACTTTGTGTGGTCATATTGCTGCTGCAGCTAGTTTTGTATGAATATGAATACACGCTGCGTGGTGTTTTGTTTCCTTACGAGTTGGAAGTTGGAGAAGATCACGTAGTAGTATACTTTTCTTCATAATGACAAACTACTGTACATACCAAATAGTATAGACGCCAACAAATCCATCTGTGCTCTGTCTGTCTCTCTGATAGGAATCCAGGTTCTACCGTGTAGATTTGGAGAGAGGTCCAACAGGCTTTGGCTTCTCCCTGCGAGGGGGCAGTGAGTACAACATGGGTCTGTATGTTCTGGGTCTGATGGAGGGAGGACCAGCCCAACGCAGCCACAAGATACAGGTACACACGCACGCACGCACGCACACACACACACCACAAAGTGTCCAACAGGGCCTAACTACAATATCTTTTAGATAGATTATGATGAGTAGATACATATTTGTATACTCATTCTAAAGTCGATGTTCACATTCCCAGCTTCAGCTATATTCTATGAATGAAGATCATTCTGTTCTTTGGTTTTCTATTTTCTTTCAGGTTAGTGACCAGCTGGTGGAGATAAATGGAGACAGTACATCAGGAATGACTCACTCTCAGGCCGTAGAACAGATCAGGAGAGGGGGACATCGAATCCATCTGGTCCTCAAGAAAGGAAATGGATATGTTCCTGATTATGGTACAATATATATTTTTACTGTACTAAATAATAATACTATACTGTTAAATAGTATACTGTACTGTATGTATATAGGCAAATTAACAGCAGTGTAGTCATTATTGAGAAATAAGATCACACATCCTAAAGGGGTTTATTTGTCAATAATAAGCACCTCAATGTTCATTATGACACTTACTGTACTACACAGCTAACAATTTAGGTATAAAAACAATAATGATATTACTGATTTTATTGCTTCTATTGATGAATTGCTTCTGCTAAAGACAAAGACAAATTTCCCGCGTGTGCAAATTCACGTATAAGTGTTTGTCAATTTGTGACTTTCACTGTGTCGATCAATGCAAAATAGTTTGATTAGATTATGGAATACAGGCTGACAAAATAATCAATTTCTGATCCATTCAATCATTCAAAAGATGGCACTTTGCTCTCTGATCCTACAATATCCAGAATCCACTGCAAAGCCTGAGTAGTCGTTGAAGTTGCCACTGGTGGCCTCTAGTGGCAGAGGGAGATTGGCTGTAGATTTTGATGTCCGTGCGACTATACATTGACTCAAAGTGTTCCTTTAGTTTATTTCTTACCAGAATATTTTATTTCACTTGAACTTTCTTTCTCTTCTTCTTTTCTTTAATGTTCTCTCTCTGCATCTTTTATCACTTTCCTCTCCTCCGATACTCGTCTATCCACTGTCCTTTATTGTGTCTGTCTGTCTGTCTGTCTGTCTGTCTGTCTGTCTGTCTGTCTGTCTGTCTGTCTGTCTGTCTGTCTGTCTGTCTCTCTCTGTCTCTCTCTCTCTCTGTCTAGTTGAATTGTCCAGTCTGTCTCTATGTATGACCAACTCTAAGCAGGGGGAGCCATGCTTCTATGTGATTGGACGGACAGAGTCCACACGGTTGGTGACCCCTCCTCCTTTACGCCTTTTCATTTTTTTTTCTCCATCTATCGTCTTAATTTCCTTTCTTTCTTTCTTTCCATTCTCATCCCTCCATCCTGCGTTTCCACTGATCACCGCTATAGCAGCTAACAGGATTGTAGCCGTCATCCGTCAAGTCACATGGTAATCATATGATAGACTACAATACAATAGAAACTTTACTCTCCACAGATGTGGACATAACAGTCTCCAGTACAGAGCAAAACCTACTCAGACCTCAGAGCGGTCGGAACCTGGTAGCCTATGTCTGTCTGGGCACTAGAACCTACTCGGCCCCAAACAACACATTCTTACTCCCAAGACCGACAAGTGTTTAACGTCTCTGGTTTACAGAGAATAGGAAGGGGGGGGGAATTAAAAGATTTCAGTGCACTGTGCCTACACATGTCGCGACCGCAGGTCGCGACATGTGTAGGCACAATGCAAGGAATAAATGCATTCGCCATGTATCCGAAGGAAGTCTGATTCAATCACTTTTAGATTTCTCCAGTTTAATCCTGAGTTTAAGTTTTTTAGTGTTCAAGATCTAATTTTAGGCATGTTTAAGCCTCGAGGAAAATCCGTGTTGAGGTTCTTAATCCACTGTTTTTCATTAAAACGTCTTTGTCCTACTGTCCAGTTAGGATTGTGTTGAAGTCCAGCGCATTTTAGAGCTCCAATGCCGTGCGCCATAAAATGTTGCACCAATCTTGTGGTTGTCTTTTTGGCATTGTTAATATTGTATCTGTGTCGTCCCAGCCTAGTACCTATTGTTTTACCTGTCTCTCCGACATATTGTAAACCACATTTTTCACATGTGATTAAATAAATGCAGTTGCTGGTTCTGGCTGTTATTTGTTGTTTAATCTCCAAGACGCGTTTTGTGGTTCTATTTTTTACTAATTGTTTGGGTTTGAAGTATTCTGGTCCCTGGCGTGCTAGTGTGTTGATTTCTTTTAGCTTGCTGTGTACTAGATAATCTTTAAGGTTTTTATTTTTTCTGTAGGCCGATATAATTTTATAATCTTTTAGAAGATCGTCTGTTCGGTTCTCAAAATTCCTTTTTATTCTGTTGTTGGCTAGTGTGCTCTGTGTTGAATAACTGGTTATCAAGGCCAATTTGGGGCCTGTATCTCGCACTTTTATTTCTAAGAAGGTTTTTTGGGCTTTCCGGAGGAAGGTCCTAGTGTATCCTCTTAGTCTGAGGGCATTAAATAGAGTTTTACAAGCTATTTTGAAATCACTTCTTTGCGTGCAAATCCTATGGAATCTTAGTAGTTGTGATTTGACTATTCCTGTGTAGGAGTGTGTCGGGTGGAATGACGTTTTGTGTAATAGGGCGTGAGTGTCTGTTTCTTTAAAGAATACTTTTAAGTCTAGTTTCCCATTTGTGTTAAAGTTTGGGCCCTTGAAGATTGTTACATCAAGAAAGTCAATCCTTTCTGTGTGTGTCACATATTTTATCGTTATGGATCTATGATGGCTATTTAAAACATCAATAAATTCCTGGAATTCTTCTTGGCTATGTTCCCATATTCCAAATATATCATCTAGAAATCTATAGTAATGTGTCGGTTTAAGTCTGCATTTTTCTAGTGCGGTCTGTTCCCATATGCTCATGTAAATGTTTGCATAAGATGGTGCAAATCTCTTTCCCATGGCCGTGCCTTTGATTTGTAAATAGAATTTGTTGTTAAAGGAAAAATCATTCTGGGTTAGATTTAAGTCTAGTAATTGGAGTATTTCCTCCTCTGGTCGACTTGTGTCTGGGTATTTACTAAAGACTTCCCTGACTGCTTGGAGTCCTGATTCTGTTTCAATGTTTGTGTAGAGGCTGTCTATATCTATTGAAAATAGAAGGGCCTCCTTTCCTACTTTAATAGCTTTAATTTTGTCCACAAAATCGTAAGTGTCTTTTATAAAACTGGGGTGTTTTATCGACAGTGGGTTCAGGAAATATTCAATAAACTCTGCTGTCTGATACGTCTCGCTGCCACAGTCCGACACAATTGGTCTCCCGGGTGGAATTTCATATGGTATTGTCCATGAATCCGGGCTTTTGTGTATTTTTGGTAAAAGATAAAATATCCTAGCCCGTGGGCTATCCTGTCCTATTAAGTATTGGTGTTGTTTGGCGTTTATGTGCCTTTTGTCCTTAAGACTGTTTATGATGGCTATGGCCTTCGTAGCTGTCTGCATGTAAATGGGTTGGTCTAATTGCCTATAATGGTCCTGATTGTTGAGCTGTCTCTCACCTTCTAAAAGGTATTGGTGTCGATCCATAATTACTATGCAGGAGCCTTTGTCTGCTGGTTTGATAATGATTTGTTTGTTGTTGATTAGTTCCCTAAGTGCCCTGGTTTGTTCTATTGTGAGATTATCTTTTTCCTTAATGTGTCCTGGTATGCGTGTTACCGTATTCATGTCCTTCTGCATCAGTCGTTTAAGACTGCTTGGGATTAAATTCTCAGACGGTTCCCAGCTTGATTTTGGTCGAAAAGGCAGTATCTCCGTTCCTTGGTCCATTCCAAAGTGTGTAGCTAGTTTCAATCTGCGGTGATACTGAGAAAGGTCTTTCTTTAACCTGTTGGTTTGTTGTTTATAGATATCCAGTGTCGGGACAAAGGAAAGTCCCTTTTCCAGCAGTTCGGTCTGGTGTTGATCTGGCTGGAAGTAATGGGACAGATTAATTATGTTTGACTTGCCCCCCCTCCTTTCTGGGTTTATGGGGTCTATAAGTTTAAACTAGTAAGCCAATTTACAAGCATTGCTTTGCCTGTCTCTGTTGTCCAATGTACGTTATCAGGAACCACTTTAAACTCCCTGTCATCCAATTTAGGGAGGTAATTATAGGTAAAAATATTGCGATTTAGCTCTCTCATGTTATCCTTATCCTTTATTGAGAAATTAGTTGAGTAGTTGACTAAAGGGACATGGATACTTGCAGTTGGGAAGGCGTTCTGTGCTGCTGCGATGGCCTCTCTCAATGCCCTCTGCGCTTGTTTTGGAGCGTGGCCTCTCTCGTTTATCCCAACCGACAGGATGCAATAGGCTACAGTGGTGTTGCTCGGTATCCTCTCTAGTAGGGCCTTCGTATGTTGGAAGCCCATTCCTGGGTAGCAATCCACTTGCAGATCTGGTCGTGTCAGAGATGGAAGTTGGCTCATGTTTGAGTCTCCTATGATGAGGATGCTTTTCTTTGGGAATAGTCTCCAACGTTGGTTCTTCTTCCCGGTGTTGATGTGTTTGTAGACTTCCCCTGGGGTCCTTGGCTCGTCTATTTCTGGTTCATCTGATTCCTTTTCTCGGTTCTCTCCTGGGTCTGTCCTGGTCCTCCTAGGGGCTGCTTCTGTGTCCTGGGTCCGGTCCTGTGTAGTCTTCTTCTTTGTTGGTTCCGTCCTGTTGTGGTCAGTCCTCTGGGGTTTTGGCGTGCCATTTGGATTGGCTCTCCTACTTCGTGTTTGCCTCTGTGGTGGGCTCTTCTGTGGTGGTAGGGTCAGGGAGGGGAACTCTACTTCCGATAGATCCGTTCTAGGGGGGACCTGTACTATGGTTGGTAGTATTGTCTTGGAAATAAGTATGGTGGGGAACATGGGGGGGGTCGAGGTCAGAGAGGGTGGGGAGAGGGGGGCAGTGGATACACAAGGGGGGGGGGGGTTTTGGAGAACGATGGGGAGTGGATATAGGTATATCAGGATCAGAGGAAGGAGGAGGAGGGAGGGGTGGGGGTAAAGTGGGAATAGGCAGAGAGACAGTAGTAGGAGGGGGAGGGGTAGAAATGACAGTTCTATTTGATCTGAGCTGTGTGATCATCAGTTGAGCTTTGTTTATCTCCAAATGTGTTAGTCTTTTCCCTAAGTTTTTTCTAGCCCATCTGATTGCTATGGTAAAGGCTTTTTTCTCCTCGTCCTCTGTTAAGTTATCTGTTAACTCTTGTTTGGTTGTGTTTAAGACTGTGGTGTAGTGTTCTTCTAAGGCTAAGATGGTTGTGTGACACCATTGTCTGGATATCCCTTCGAGTAATAGGGTGGTTTTAGCCGTTGGTAGAGCTGGTTTTATCAAATTTATGAGTTCAAGGGTTTTCCTTGCTATACTCGCTGGTGGTCTGCTAGAAGAATTTACATTCTGCAGATGATGTGTACTTATGATCAATTTGTTCATGGTTCTGATGGCTTTTAAGAAGTCACCTCTTTCTGTGTGGTGTGTGTGTGTGTAGGTATGTGTGTTGTATCTTACGGGACCCGATCGGGTCTGGTGTTGAGGTCTCTCTCCGGCTCTTGGGTGAGGTATTGACTGCTGGTTTTGCTGTCTCTTGTTCACCCAAGGTTGGTTCTGTCTCCGGAGGACCTGTGGTCTGTGGTCAGGCCGTTGGTTGTGTGGAATTCCCTGTGACTGGTGGGGAGATCTCTGTCTGGGTCTGTTCTTCAACCAGGGCTCCTCCAGTCTAGGGTGGAATTCTCGCCTGTCTTCCGGCGGTATGGTGTTGATTCTCTCCTGGTGATATGGCTGGTTTCCAGCCCATCGTCCCGGTGGAGGGTCTCGTCGGTGTGGCCCGTCCTCAGGCCATGTAACTTCCGTGGTTCTGCGGTGGTCTCTCCATTGGTTCTTCTGATGCATGCTATAGCTATTTCGGACTGGTATTGTCCTTCTTCAGGCAGGATTGATTCTGTTAGAAGAATGATTAGTTGTGCTGAAACCCTGGTTTATATGTGTTCCTAATGGTGGGCGTGACTGATAGTCTTTGGCCAATCAGCTTTGTTTGATAGGTGTGGCTTACTTAGCCATTGTTTCACTCTGTCCAATCAGAATCAATGGGTGTGTGTTCTATTGTTCTGGATTTTTTTCAGTTGTGGTTTGGTTTTAGTAGAGACCAAATGTCTCTAATGGAGAATCAGTAATAATTATAAAAGACTTATCTCCGGTTTCCAGGTACTAGCTCAGGGGGGAATTAAAAGATTTCAGTGCACTGTGCCTACACATGTCGCGACCGCAGGTCGCGACATGTGTAGGCACAATGCAAGGAATAAATGCATTCGCCATGTATCCGAAGGAAGTCTGATTCAATCACTTTTAGATTTCTCCAGTTTAATCCTGAGTTTAAGTTTTTTAGTGTTCAAGATCTAATTTTAGGCATGTTTAAGCCTCGAGGAAAATCCGTGTTGAGGTTCTTAATCCACTGTTTTTCATTAAAACGTCTTTGTCCTACTGTCCAGTTAGGATTGTGTTGAAGTCCAGCGCATTTTAGAGCTCCAATGCCGTGCGCCATAAAATGTTGCACCAATCTTGTGGTTGTCTTTTTGGCATTGTTAATATTGTATCTGTGTCGTCCCAGCCTAGTACCTATTGTTTTACCTGTCTCTCCGACATATTGTAAACCACATTTTTCACATGTGATTAAATAAATGCAGTTGCTGGTTCTGGCTGTTATTTGTTGTTTAATCTCCAAGACGCGTTTTGTGGTTCTATTTTTTACTAATTGTTTGGGTTTGAAGTATTCTGGTCCCTGGCGTGCTAGTGTGTTGATTTCTTTTAGCTTGCTGTGTACTAGATAATCTTTAAGGTTTTTATTTTTTCTGTAGGCCGATATAATTTTATAATCTTTTAGAAGATCGTCTGTTCGGTTCTCAAAATTCCTTTTTATTCTGTTGTTGGCTAGTGTGCTCTGTGTTGAATAACTGGTTATCAAGGCCAATTTGGGGCCTGTATCTCGCACTTTTATTTCTAAGAAGGTTTTTTGGGCTTTCCGGAGGAAGGTCCTAGTGTATCCTCTTAGTCTGAGGGCATTAAATAGAGTTTTACAAGCTATTTTGAAATCACTTCTTTGCGTGCAAATCCTATGGAATCTTAGTAGTTGTGATTTGACTATTCCTGTGTAGGAGTGTGTCGGGTGGAATGACGTTTTGTGTAATAGGGCGTGAGTGTCTGTTTCTTTAAAGAATACTTTTAAGTCTAGTTTCCCATTTGTGTTAAAGTTTGGGCCCTTGAAGATTGTTACATCAAGAAAGTCAATCCTTTCTGTGTGTGTCACATATTTTATCGTTATGGATCTATGATGGCTATTTAAAACATCAGGGGGGGGGGGGTACGGCAGTTTTATGAATGACACCCTATAAAACCTTTAGGTCTTTCTGAGAAACTTCACAGAATTGAACCTGGAATCCAGATAAAGTACTGAAAAAGACTACAAAAGTACACAGAGACGTGCATGCTGTCTAAACGGGTTAAAGCCATAGACCCCACCCAATAAGCTTCACGAGCATTATCAGGCTAGTCTTAAACAGCTGTGTCTGTACCTGTAATACGCCCCCCCCCCCCCCCCCCCCCCGGTATTTAACTGTATTTACCCAGAATACATCTGAATCAAAGATCTAATTATACAACAATAGATAACTATTTATATTTGTAATTTATTTTATATACAGCAACTTGTTAAATATAGAATCTCATGGTCATTTCATCGCATGAGTAAAATCACAAAAGGAAGTTCATGACTATGTTGTTCATTGCCATAACATTGTTTTTCATGACTGCACACGTCATAAACAATAGCAACACTATGTTTATTTCTGCACAGCCACATTAACATCATGTGTTTTACTGTAACCACGGTAACATGACTCCTCTTTCCTCTCTCAGACCCTGAGGGGGGGTCATCACCCATCCCTCCGCAGGAGCATGGTGTGGATCCAGTAACCATGACAACCGCCTCCGTCATCAGCATGGTGGGAGAGCAGAGGAGCGAAGGAGGAGTAGAAGGAGGGAGGCAGAGGAACAGAGGAGGAGGAAGGAGGGTGACGGCCCCCGATCTGGATCTAGACCAGGTGGAGGAGGAGGCGCGGGACAGCCAGAGACTGGGGAGGAGACACATGGAGCCCATGGAGGACGGAGGGAGTGAGGAGGAGGAGGCGGAGGCGGGGGGAGGGAGGGAGAGGCAGAAGAGGAGCAGAGGGAGAGAGAGGAAGAGGGACATGGAGAGAGAGGAGGGAGAAGGTGGAGAAACACAGGAATGGAGAAACAGTGGAGAGGAGGGGGGAGGAGAGAGGAGAAGAGACGAGGCAGAAGAGACAAAAGTCACGCACCCCGCAAAGAATTCTGGGACCTCTCCCTTCTCGTCCAGTCAGAATGTTGCGTTCTCCTTCCTCATGCCACTGGGCGAACAACACCACCCGTCTGACAGCGAGTCAGAGATCAGCCAGTCAGCGGCCAGCATGGCCACTTGGCAGGCGGCCTCACAATGCAGGGAGAATTCTGATTGGAGGAGCGCTGAGTCGGCCTGGCGATCCGGCGAAGCCCCTGGGCCGTGGTTAGAGCCCAGCCCACAGAGACTGACACAGGTCCTGATTGGGAGCCGCCTCAGGAAGCGGTCCTTAGCGGGAGGGCTTGATCTCTAATTGGCCAGCATTAAAGCCATCTCTCTCATTGGCTTGCTCAAGAAGGCTCATTTGAAGATGGAAAGACGTTTGTTGATTGGCCAGCTGAGATGTAAGGACTTGCCCTTCCTGTGTCCTTTTGGACCACTCCATTTTTGGTTGGACGAAAAAAAAATCCAGAGACTAATGCCATCTCCTGATTGGCTGGCTGACAGAGCAGCTTCAGGATTATTTTCTTTGATTTCTTTGATCTCCCCATGTCCAACCCTCCGACCCAGTAGGGCCAATGACACAGCAGCCCTGCAACATGTAGAGCCACCCCTTCCCAAACCCTCTAAATGCTCTATGATTCTCCCATCCTTTAACAATAACAATTAACCCTCCTCCTCGTCTTCATTTGCATTATACTGATCATAACTGTTTTTTTTAAAAGGATTATTATGCAATGAAACAATAACAAAATGCATCAGAAGCCTTATATGGATGCAGGCTTTAGTTTAATTTGTTAAGCCATACATTGTATAGGATCAACGGAATTATGAAAGATTTAAAAAACATAATTATATTTGCTTGCTTGCTTTGGAATAAGGGATTATAGCCTATGTTTCCCTGATGCATTTCAAATATGACCAGAGCCATATAGGCAGAGTTAGTCCATTGCCATGGTGACCACATAAACAGCAGCTGTTCTATAGGACCACTGGTCCTCCATACATAACATGGCTGCCTGTGGAGGCTATACTGTATGCTATACTGTATGTCTCTGGGACATACCAAGTGCCTCTTGTATTATTGAACACTCATTGTGAACATTCTGAACACTCATACATTTAATCACATAACACTGAACATACATGATAGCTCTCACACATAACACTCCTTGTGAACATGCATAGCATTTACACTACTCGGTACTCACCTCGTACTGAACATAACAAGCACTTACTGAACACACTAGGGCTGTCACTTCTCGGAATTGAATCTATCAAAAATTACCAATTTGAAGAGGTAAGGAACATAATACAGTCAAAATGATGTTCGTGTCGCTTTAAAACCCCAGTTACAGTATGAGCTACTGTACCATATTTCATATAACACTAGGGTAGCTACGGTATATCCTTATTGTTGAGTTAATAAGGATATGTGTGCTGGGGACACAGAGTACTGCTTGTTTTATATCCTACCATGACCCCGAATTACTGCTTGTTTTATATCCTACCAGGGCCCCTAGTCGTACTGCTTGTTTTCTATCCTACCAGGGCCCCTGGTAGTGCCTCTTTTCTATCCTACCCTGAGCCCTAGTAGTGCTTGTGTTATCCTACAATGACCCTCCCTATTTCAGGTTTTCTATCCTACGATTGCATTCAACT
>NC_137866.1:24113990-24231273 GCF_963924005.1 Protomyctophum bolini
CTATAACCCATCGTTTTTGTCATTTCGTAAAAAAAATTAAATCCTCAAAAATGATGAAAAACGGCGCGCTATAGTAAGCCGTACGATATGGGCTATAGCCCATGGTCCAAAATGATGAGAAACGAGGCTAACTTTTTTTTCCAAAATTTCAAAAAACATGGGCTATAACCTTAGAGTATATATGAATAGAGACGGCACCCAAGTTCTCCTCCCGTCCACTTGCATTGAGTTGCTCAGAAGCGCATGAGGCGAATCCACTCCTCCTTCCGGTTTAGGAGCCCTGTGCATTCTGGATTTTTGCCCTCAAACACATGAACGCGCGACGACCGACACATGAACTAGCATCGTGCGTGTGTGCGTGTGCGTGCTACTCGTGGTGAACGCGCATCGCTATGTTGGCAGCAGACTCGTCTGCTGTTTTTTATCATATTAGCATTTTGAATAGATTAAGAACATGGATGTATCTGATTCTTTAAATTCGTTATTTTTATACACCTCTATGAACTGTTTACACACCATATAATATAATATTAATGCAATAAACTGAAGTTCATTCCAACTTGTGTTATTGTGTGGTGCAGTGCTGCAGTTGAATATTTGCTTTTAAAGGGACTTTATACTTTTGCTAATTCACATTTAGAAGAAAGTGAAAATATAGGCTACATACATTTTACAAATACACTTTACCAATGACAATGTAGAACAATTTTAGCTCTGAAGAACACTTTAAGCCTTCATGGCAAATGCAAGGTCACAGCACCACTCTAAACTATTAAATAATAATGCTACAGATCTCTAATAAAATGCCAAAATACAATAAATGATGGGTTCTTTTTCATAGCACTTGTAGCACTATGAATGCAAATATAATAAATATTAAATATGTATCAGACAACCAACAAATGTAATACAAACTATATATTTATATAACAAAATAATATTTAAAGTGTGACAATATTGTCACAATTGTAAAATTGTAATTGAAAAAGAATGTCAATATAGTTTAAAAAAGAGCACTTTGACACTTGTCATGCCAATTTGCGCACCACTATGAGCAATGACTTTTTAGACATATTACTAACAAAAATACCAAATCGTACATGATCTACTGCTTGACCAGACAGATATTGTTTTTGGTTCTTTAGACAATATGAACATATTCCAATATCTGATATGCAGAATAAATGCTGCGTAGGCTATTCTATGCCATTCAGGTTCATATATGTGCATAGGAAATATGTCTCAAAACTGGATGTACAGTATTCCAGTCCCACTGTTGTTTATCCAGTGTGAATAATAGATTATTTTAAAAATCATTGCAATTTGATCTGTGACTTTTGCAGAACCCAATGTTTTAATTCAGAGGTTGGTTTAAAATGAAAGCATTTTGATTATCTCGGTAAGCACATCAATACGAATCTGGGTTATTATTGTGGTTATCTTAGCACTTCATCATGGATTCCTTGGGTGAAATTCCCAGTTTTACACTTCACATGTGACATAGAGAAATTCTTCCTTGATCTCCACCTTTTCTTAACTGCACTTTGTCCAAACAGAATAAATGTAATTTACACACTTAACCATAATTTGATTTTAATTGGAAAATTGATCATTTTCAGTGTTATGGAATAATTTAACCATTGATTTTAGACTGTAAAGAGACGGCACTGCACAGAGCTCCACGACCACCAGTCAATCATTCAACCTCTGCCCAGGGATGGAGGCTTGAAGACGGGGTAAATGGAGAGACATACGCCTGGCAGAAAATGAGTTTCGCCTACTTGTAGGTTATCAAACCATGTATTTATATCGGTAAATAATCATGTTGATGCTAAATCAACATTAACATTTCATGTACAGCTGCTATTTAAAAAAAAAAAAAAAGAATTCGGACTCGGGAGTTCTACAGCAGAAGCCTATGGTAAGTGAATGGGAAGTCCCTGGCCGTCAAAATGACATAAGCGATCTTTATAATCTTAATACTTGGTCACAAACCAACTATTTTACAAGAACAATATTGATGTAACTAGAGATTAGACAAATTATCTATATTTTATATACACAGAATAATAAGTAATGAGCAAAAGTCCTGATGCGACATTTCCTGGTTTTAATGCGGTCTGTCTCTCAGCGCTCCGCTCTGGGGCAGAGCTCAGAGAGCTGGCTGAAACTTGCTGGAGTGGGCGGAGCCTAGTGCGCGTTCATGTGTTTGAGGGCAAAACCTTACCAAACTGCAATACCTTCTTCGGCCACTATGTCCATTGCGCTTCAGGATTTCCTCTGGGTGTCTTCTCTATTGTATATATACTCTAAGGCTATAACCCATCGTTTTTGTCATTTCGTCATTTTTTTTTAATCCTCAAAAATGATGAAAAACGGCGCGCTATAGTATGCCGTACGATATGGGCTATATCCCATGGTCCAAAATGATGAGAAACGAGGCTAACTTTTTTTTTCAAAATTTCAAAAAACATGGGCTATAACCCATCGTTTTTGTCATTTCGTCATTTTTTTAAAATCCTCAAAAATGATGAAAAACGGCGCGCTATAGTATGCCGTACGATAAGGGCTATAGCCCATGGTCCAAAATGATGAGAAACGAGGCTAACTATTATTTTCAAAATTTCAAAAAACATGGGCTATAACCCATCGTTTTTGTCATTTCGTCATTTTTTTCAAATCCTCCAAAATGATGAAAAACGGCGCGCTATAGTACGCCGTACGATATGGGCTATAGCCCATGGTCCAAAATGATGAGAAACGAGGCTAACTCTTTTTTTTTTTAATTTAAAAAAACATGGGCTATAACCCATCGTTTTTGTCATTTCGTCATTTTTTTCAAATCCTCAAAAATGATGAAAAACGGCGCGCTATAGTATGCCGTACGATATGGGCTATAGCCCATGGTCCAAAATGATGAGAAACGAGGCTAACTTTTTTTTTCGAAATTTCAAAAAACATGGGCTATAACCCATCGTTTTTGTCATTTCGTCATTTTTTTAAAATCCTCAAAAATGATGAAAAACGGCGCGCTATAGTATGCCGTACGATATGGGCTATAGCCCATGGTCCAAAATGATGAGAAACGAGGCTAACTTTTTTTTTCAAAATTTCAAAAAACATGGGCTATAACCCATCGTTTTTGTCATTTCGTCATTTTTTTTTAATCCTCAAAAATGATGAAAAACGGCGCGCTATAGTATGCCGTACGATATGGGCTATAGCCCATGGTCCAAAATGATGAGAAACGAGGCTAACTTTTTTTTTCAAAATTTCAAAAAACATGGGCTATAACCCATCGTTTTTGTCATTTCGTCATTTTTTTCAAATCCTCAAAAATGATGAAAAACGGCGCGCTATAGTATGCCGTACGATATGGACTATAGCCCATGGTCCAAAATGATGAGAAACGAGGCTAACTTTTTTTTTCAAAATTTCAAAAAACATGGGCTATAACCCATCGTTTTTGTCATTTCGTCATTTTTTTTAAATCCTCAAAAATGATGAAAAACGGCGCGCTATAGTATGCCGTACGATATGGGCTATATCCCATGGTCCAAAATGATGAGAAACGAGGCTAACTTTTTTTTTCAAAATTTCAAAAAACATGGGCTATAACCCATCGTTTTTGTCATTTCGTCATTTTTTAAAAATCCTCAAAAATGATGAAAAACTGCGCGCTATAGTATGCCGTACGATATGGGCTATAGCCCATGGTCCAAAATGATGAGAAACGAGGCTAACTTTTTTTTTCAAAATTTCAAAAAACATGGGCTATAACCCATCGTTTTTGTCATTTCGTCATTTTTTTCAAATCCTCAAAAATGATGAAAAACGGCGCGCTATAGTATGCCGTACGATATGGGCTATAGCCCATGGTCCAAAATGATGAGAAACGAGGCTAACTTTTTTTTTCGAAATTTCAAAAAACATGGGCTATAACCCATCGTTTTTGTCATTTCGTCATTTTTTTCAAATCCTCAAAAATGATGAAAAACGGCGCGCTATAGTATGCCGTACGATATGGGCTATAGCCCATGGTCCAAAATGATGAGAAACGAGGCTAACTTTTTTTTTTGAAATTTCAAAAAACATGGGCTATAACCCATCGTTTTTGTCATTTCGTCATTTTTTTCAAATCCTCAAAAATGTGGAAAAACGGCGCGCTATAGTATGCCGTACGATATGGGCTATAGCCCATGGTCCAAAATGATGAGAAACGAGGCTAACTTTTTTTTTCAAAATTTCAAAAAACATGGGCTATAACCCATCGTTTTTGTCATTTCGTCATTTTTTTAAAATCCTCAAAAATGATGAAAAACGGCGCGCTATAGTATGCCGTACGATATGGGCTATAGCCCATGGTCCAAAATGATGAGAAACGAGGCTAACTTTTTTTTCCGAAATTTCAAAAAACATGGGCTATAACCCATCGTTTTTGTCATTTCGTCATTTTTTTTAAATCCTCAAAAATGATGAAAAACGGCGCGCTATAGTATGCCGTACGATATGGGCTATAGCCCATGGTCCAAAATGATGAGAAACGAGGCTAACTTTTTTTTTCAAAATTAAAAAAAACATGGGCTATAACCCATCGTTTTTGTCATTTCGTCATTTTTTTAAAATCCTCAAAAATGATGAAAAACGGCGCGCTATAGTATGCCGTACCATATGGGCTATAGCCCATGGTCCAAAATGATGAGAAACGAGGCTAACCTTTTTTTTCAAAATTTCAAAAAACATGGGCTATAACCCATCGTTTTTGTCATTTCGTCTTTTTTTTTTAATCCTCAAAAATGATGAAAAACGGCGCGCTATAGTATGCCGTACGATATGGGCTATAGCCCATGGTCCAAAATGATGAGAAACGAGGCTAACTTTTTTTTTCGAAATTTCAAAAAACATGGGCTATAACCCATCGTTTTTGTCATTTCGTCATTTTTTTCAAATCCTCAAAAATGTGGAAAAACGGCGCGCTATAGTATGCCGTACGATATGGGCTATAGCCCATGGTCCAAAATGATGAGAAACGAGGCTAACTTTTTTTTTCAAAATTTCAAAAAACATGGGCTATAACCCATCGTTTTTGTCATTTCGTCATTTTTTAAAAATCCTCAAAAATGATGAAAAACGGCGCGCTATAGTACGCCGTACGATATGGGCTATAGCCCATGGTCCAAAATGATGAGAAACGAGGCTAACTTTTTTTTTCGAAATTTCAAAAAACATGGGCTATAACCCATCGTTTTTGTCATTTCGTAATTTTTTTCAAATCCTCAAAAATGATGAAAAACGGCGCGCTATAGTATGCCGTACGATATGGGCTATAGCCCATGGTCCAAAATGATGAGAAACGAGGCTAACTTTTTTTTTTTTAATTTCAAAAAACATGGGCTATAACCCATCGTTTTTGTCATTTCGTCTTTTTTTTTTAATCCTCAAAAATGATGAAAAACGGCGCGCTATAGTATGCCGTACGATATGGGCTATAGCCCATGGTCCAAAATGATGAGAAACGAGGCTAACTTTTTTTTTTGAAATTTCAAAAAACATGGGCTATAACCCATCGTTTTTGTCATTTCGTCATTTTTTTCAAATCCTCAAAAATGTGGAAAAACGGCGCGCTATAGTATGCCGTACGATATGGGCTATAGCCCATGGTCCAAAATGATGAGAAACGAGGCTAACTTTTTTTTTCAAAATTTCAAAAAACATGGGCTATAACCCATCGTTTTTGTCATTTCGTCATTTTTTTAAAATCCTCAAAAATGATGAAAAACGGCGCGCTATAGTATGCCGTACGATATGGGCTATAGCCCATGGTCCAAAATGATGAGAAACGAGGCTAACTTTTTTTTTCGAAATTTCAAAAAACATGGGCTATAACCCATCGTTTTTGTCATTTCGTCATTTTTTTCAAATCCTCAAAAATGATGAAAAACGGCGCGCTATAGTATGCCGTACGATATGGGCTATAGCCCATGGTCCAAAATGATGAGAAACGAGGCTAACTTTTTTTTTTGAAATTTCAAAAAACATGGGCTATAACCCATCGTTTTTGTCATTTCGTCATTTTTTTCAAATCCTCAAAAATGTGGAAAAACGGCGCGCTATAGTATGCCGTACGATATGGGCTATAGCCCATGGTCCAAAATGATGAGAAACGAGGCTAACTTTTTTTTTCAAAATTTCAAAAAACATGGGCTATAACCCATCGTTTTTGTCATTTCGTCATTTTTTAAAAATCCTCAAAAATGATGAAAAACGGCGCGCTATAGTATGCCGTACGATATGGGCTATAGCCCATGGTCCAAAATGATGAGAAACGAGGCTAACTTTTTTTTTCGAAATTTCAAAAAACATGGGCTATAACCCATCGTTTTTGTCATTTCGTCATTTTTTTTAAATCCTCAAAAATGATGAAAAACGGCGCGCTATAGTATGCCGTACGATATGGGCTATAGCCCATGGTCCAAAATGATGAGAAACGAGGCTAACTTTTTTTTTCAAAATAAAAAAAAACATGGGCTATAACCCATCG
This sequence comes from Protomyctophum bolini, assembly GCF_963924005.1. NCBI lineage: Eukaryota > Metazoa > Chordata > Actinopteri > Myctophiformes > Myctophidae > Protomyctophum > Protomyctophum bolini. The sequence goes on from NC_137866.1 coordinate 24,120,532, forward strand.
TTTTTGTCATTTCGTCATTTTTTTCAAATCCTCAAAAATGATGAAAAACGGCGCGCTATAGTATGCCGTACGATATGGGCTATAGCCCATGGTCCAAAATGATGAGAAACGAGGCTAACCTTTTTTTTCAAAATTTCAAAAAACATGGGCTATAACCCATCGTTTTTGTCATTTCGTCATTTTTTTCAAATCCTCAAAAATGATGAAAAACGGCGCGCTATAGTATGCCGTACGATATGGGATATAGCCCATGGTCCAAAATGATGAGAAACGAGGCTAACTTTTTTTTTCAAAATTTCAAAAAACATGGGCTATAACCCATCGTTTTTGTCATTTCGTCATTTTTTTCAAATCCTCAAAAATGATGAAAAACGGCGCGCTATAGTATGCCGTACGATATGGGCTATAGCCCATGGTCCAAAATGATGAGAAACGAGGCTAACTTTTTTTTTCAAAATAAAAAAAAACATGGGCTATAACCCATCGTTTTTGTCATTTCGTCATTTTTTAAAAATCCTCAAAAATGATGAAAAACGGCGCGCTATAGTATGCCGTACGATATGGGCTATAGCCCATGGTCCAAAATGATGAGAAACGAGGCTAACTTTTTTTTTCAAAATTTCAAAAAACATGGGCTATAACCCATCGTTTTTGTCATTTCGTCATTTTTTTCAAATCCTCAAAAATGATGAAAAACGGCGCGCTATAGTATGCCGTACGATATGGGCTATAGCCCATGGTCCAAAATGATGAGAAACGAGGCTAACTATTATTTTCAAAATTTCAAAAAACATGGGCTATAACCCATCGTTTTTGTCATTTCGTCATTTTTTAAAAATCCTCAAAAATGATGAAAAACGGCGCGCTATAGTACGCCGTACGATATGGGCTATAGCCCATGGTCCAAAATGATGAGAAACGAGGCTAACTTTTTTTTCCGAAATTTCAAAAAACATGGGCTATAACCCATCGTTTTTGTCATTTCGTCATTTTTTTCAAATCCTCAAAAATGATGAAAAACGGCGCGCTATAGTATGCCGTACGATATGGGCTATAGCCCATGGTCCAAAATGATGAGAAACGAGGCTAACTTTTTTTTTCAAAATTTCAAAAAACATGGGCTATAACCCATCGTTTTTGTCATTTCGTCATTTTTTTCAAATCCTCAAAAATGATGAAAAACGGCGCGCTATAGTATGCCGTACGATATGGGCTATAGCCCATGGTCCAAAATGATGAGAAACGAGGCTAACTTTTTTTTTCAAAATTTCAAAAAACATGGGCTATAACCCATCGTTTTTGTCATTTCGTCATTTTTTTCAAATCCTCAAAAATGATGAAAAACGGCGCGCTATAGTATGCCGTACGATATGGGCTATAGCCCATGGTCCAAAATGATGAGAAACGAGGCTAACTTTTTTTTTCAAAATTTCAAAAAACATGGGCTATAACCCATCGTTTTTGTCATTTCGTCATTTTTTTCAAATCCTCAAAAATGATGAAAAACGGCGCGCTATAGTATGCCGTACGATATGGGCTATAGCCCATGGTCCAAAATGATGAGAAACGAGGCTAACTTTTTTTTTCAAAATAAAAAAAAACATGGGCTATAACCCATCGTTTTTGTCATTTCGTCATTTTTTAAAAATCCTCAAAAATGATGAAAAACGGCGCGCTATAGTATGCCGTACGATATGGGCTATAGCCCATGGTCCAAAATGATGAGAAACGAGGCTAACTTTTTTTTTCAAAATTTCAAAAAACATGGGCTATAACCCATCGTTTTTGTCATTTCGTCATTTTTTTCAAATCCTCAAAAATGATGAAAAACGGCGCGCTATAGTATGCCGTACGATATGGGCTATAGCCCATGGTCCAAAATGATGAGAAACGAGGCTAACTATTATTTTCAAAATTTCAAAAAACATGGGCTATAACCCATCGTTTTTGTCATTTCGTCATTTTTTTAAAATCCTCAAAAATGATGAAAAACGGCGCGCTATAGTACGCCGTACGATATGGGCTATAGCCCATGGTCCAAAATGATGAGAAACGAGGCTAACTTTTTTTTCCGAAATTTCAAAAAACATGGGCTATAACCCATCGTTTTTGTCATTTCGTCATTTTTTTCAAATCCTCAAAAATGATGAAAAACGGCGCGCTATAGTATGCCGTACGATATGGGCTATAGCCCATGGTCCAAAATGATGAGAAACGAGGCTAACTTTTTTTTTCAAAATTTCAAAAAACATGGGCTATAACCCATCGTTTTTGTCATTTCGTCATTTTTTAAAAATCCTCAAAAATGATGAAAAACGGCGCGCTATAGTACGCCGTACGATATGGGCTATAGCCCATGGTCCAAAATGATGAGAAACGAGGCTAACTTTTTTTTTCGAAATTTCAAAAAACATGGGCTATAACCCATCGTTTTTGTCATTTCGTAATTTTTTTCAAATCCTCAAAAATGATGAAAAACGGCGCGCTATAGTATGCCGTACGATATGGGCTATAGCCCATGGTCCAAAATGATGAGAAACGAGGCTAACTTTTTTTTTTTTAATTTCAAAAAACATGGGCTATAACCCATCGTTTTTGTCATTTCGTCTTTTTTTTTTAATCCTCAAAAATGATGAAAAACGGCGCGCTATAGTATGCCGTACGATATGGGCTATAGCCCATGGTCCAAAATGATGAGAAACGAGGCTAACTTTTTTTTTTGAAATTTCAAAAAACATGGGCTATAACCCATCGTTTTTGTCATTTCGTCATTTTTTTCAAATCCTCAAAAATGTGGAAAAACGGCGCGCTATAGTATGCCGTACGATATGGGCTATAGCCCATGGTCCAAAATGATGAGAAACGAGGCTAACTTTTTTTTTCAAAATTTCAAAAAACATGGGCTATAACCCATCGTTTTTGTCATTTCGTCATTTTTTTAAAATCCTCAAAAATGATGAAAAACGGCGCGCTATAGTATGCCGTACGATATGGGCTATAGCCCATGGTCCAAAATGATGAGAAACGAGGCTAACTTTTTTTTTTCGAAATTTCAAAAAACATGGGCTATAACCCATCGTTTTTGTCATTTCGTCATTTTTTTCAAATCCTCAAAAATGATGAAAAACGGCGCGCTATAGTATGCCGTACGATATGGGCTATAGCCCATGGTCCAAAATGATGAGAAACGAGGCTAACTTTTTTTTTTGAAATTTCAAAAAACATGGGCTATAACCCATCGTTTTTGTCATTTCGTCATTTTTTTCAAATCCTCAAAAATGTGGAAAAACGGCGCGCTATAGTATGCCGTACGATATGGGCTATAGCCCATGGTCCAAAATGATGAGAAACGAGGCTAACTTTTTTTTTCAAAATTTCAAAAAACATGGGCTATAACCCATCGTTTTTGTCATTTCGTCATTTTTTAAAAATCCTCAAAAATGATGAAAAACGGCGCGCTATAGTATGCCGTACGATATGGGCTATAGCCCATGGTCCAAAATGATGAGAAACGAGGCTAACTTTTTTTTTCGAAATTTCAAAAAACATGGGCTATAACCCATCGTTTTTGTCATTTCGTCATTTTTTTTAAATCCTCAAAAATGATGAAAAACGGCGCGCTATAGTATGCCGTACGATATGGGCTATAGCCCATGGTCCAAAATGATGAGAAACGAGGCTAACTTTTTTTTTCAAAATTAAAAAAAACATGGGCTATAACCCATCGTTTTTGTCATTTCGTCATTTTTTTCAAATCCTCAAAAATGATGAAAAACGGCGCGCTATAGTATGCCGTACGATATGGGCTATAGCCCATGGTCCAAAATGATGAGAAACGAGGCTAACCTTTTTTTTCAAAATTTCAAAAAACATGGGCTATAACCCATCGTTTTTGTCATTTCGTCATTTTTTTCAAATCCTCAAAAATGATGAAAAACGGTGCGCTATAGTATGCCGTACGATATGGGCTATAGCCCATGGTCCAAAATGATGAGAAACGAGGCTAACTTTTTTTTTCAAAATTTCAAAAAACATGGGCTATAACCCATCGTTTTTGTCATTTCGTCATTTTTTTCAAATCCTCAAAAATGATGAAAAACGGCGCGCTATAGTATGCCGTACGATATGGGCTATAGCCCATGGTCCAAAATGATGAGAAACGAGGCTAACTTTTTTTTTCAAAATAAAAAAAAACATGGGCTATAACCCATCGTTTTTGTCATTTCGTCATTTTTTAAAAATCCTCAAAAATGATGAAAAACGGCGCGCTATAGTATGCCGTACGATATGGGCTATAGCCCATGGTCCAAAATGATGAGAAACGAGGCTAACTTTTTTTTTCAAAATTTCAAAAAACATGGGCTATAACCCATCGTTTTTGTCATTTCGTCATTTTTTTCAAATCCTCAAAAATGATGAAAAACGGCGCGCTATAGTATGCCGTACGATATGGGCTATAGCCCATGGTCCAAAATGATGAGAAACGAGGCTAACTATTATTTTCAAAATTTCAAAAAACATGGGCTATAACCCATCGTTTTTGTCATTTCGTCATTTTTTTAAAATCCTCAAAAATGATGAAAAACGGCGCGCTATAGTACGCCGTACGATATGGGCTATAGCCCATGGTCCAAAATGATGAGAAACGAGGCTAACTTTTTTTTCCGAAATTTCAAAAAACATGGGCTATAACCCATCGTTTTTGTCATTTCGTCATTTTTTTCAAATCCTCAAAAATGATGAAAAACGGCGCGCTATAGTATGCCGTACGATATGGGCTATAGCCCATGGTCCAAAATGATGAGAAACGAGGCTAACTTTTTTTTTTGAAATTTCAAAAAACATGGGCTATAACCCATCGTTTTTGTCATTTCGTCATTTTTTTCAAATCCTCAAAAATGTGGAAAAACGGCGCGCTATAGTATGCCGTACGATATGGGCTATAGCCCATGGTCCAAAATGATGAGAAACGAGGCTAACTTTTTTTTTCAAAATTTCAAAAAACATGGGCTATAACCCATCGTTTTTGTCATTTCGTCATTTTTTAAAAATCCTCAAAAATGATGAAAAACGGCGCGCTATAGTATGCCGTACGATATGGGCTATAGCCCATGGTCCAAAATGATGAGAAACGAGGCTAACTTTTTTTTTCGAAATTTCAAAAAAAAAGGGCTATAACCCATCGTTTTTGTCATTTCGTCATTTTTTTTAAATCCTCAAAAATGATGAAAAACGGCGCGCTATAGTATGCCGTACGATATGGGCTATAGCCCATGGTCCAAAATGATGAGAAACGAGGCTAACTTTTTTTTTCAAAATTAAAAAAAACATGGGCTATAACCCATCGTTTTTGTCATTTCGTCATTTTTTTCAAATCCTCAAAAATGATGAAAAACGGCGCGCTATAGTATGCCGTACGATATGGGCTATAGCCCATGGTCCAAAATGATGAGAAACGAGGCTAACCTTTTTTTTCAAAATTTCAAAAAACATGGGCTATAACCCATCGTTTTTGTCATTTCGTCATTTTTTTCAAATCCTCAAAAATGATGAAAAACGGTGCGCTATAGTATGCCGTACGATATGGGCTATAGCCCATGGTCCAAAATGATGAGAAACGAGGCTAACTTTTTTTTTCAAAATTTCAAAAAACATGGGCTATAACCCATCGTTTTTGTCATTTCGTCATTTTTTTCAAATCCTCAAAAATGATGAAAAACGGCGCGCTATAGTATGCCGTACGATATGGGCTATAGCCCATGGTCCAAAATGATGAGAAACGAGGCTAACTTTTTTTTTCAAAATAAAAAAAAACATGGGCTATAACCCATCGTTTTTGTCATTTCGTCATTTTTTAAAAATCCTCAAAAATGATGAAAAACGGCGCGCTATAGTATGCCGTACGATATGGGCTATAGCCCATGGTCCAAAATGATGAGAAACGAGGCTAACTTTTTTTTTCAAAATTTCAAAAAACATGGGCTATAACCCATCGTTTTTGTCATTTCGTCATTTTTTTCAAATCCTCAAAAATGATGAAAAACGGCGCGCTATAGTATGCCGTACGATATGGGCTATAGCCCATGGTCCAAAATGATGAGAAACGAGGCTAACTATTATTTTCAAAATTTCAAAAAACATGGACTATAACCCATCGTTTTTGTCATTTCGTCATTTTTTTAAAATCCTCAAAAATGATGAAAAACGGCGCGCTATAGTACGCCGTACGATATGGGCTATAGCCCATGGTCCAAAATGATGAGAAACGAGGCTAACTTTTTTTTCCGAAATTTCAAAAAACATGGGCTATAACCCATCGTTTTTGTCATTTCGTCATTTTTTTCAAATCCTCAAAAATGATGAAAAACGGCGCGCTATAGTATGCCGTACGATATGGGCTATAGCCCATGGTCCAAAATGATGAGAAACGAGGCTAACTTTTTTTTTCAAAATTTCAAAAAACATGGGCTATAACCCATCGTTTTTGTCATTTCGTCATTTTTTTCAAATCCTCAAAAATGATGAAAAACGGCGCGCTATAGTATGCCGTACGATATGGGCTATAGCCCATGGTCCAAAATGATGAGAAACGAGGCTAACTTTTTTTTTCAAAATTTCAAAAAACATGGGCTATAACCCATCGTTTTTGTCATTTCGTCATTTTTTTCAAATCCTCAAAAATGATGAAAAACGGCGCGCTATAGTATGCCGTACGATATGGGCTATAGCCCATGGTCCAAAATGATGAGAAACGAGGCTAACTTTTTTTTTCAAAATTTCAAAAAACATGGGCTATAACCCATCGTTTTTGTCATTTCGTCATTTTTTTCAAATCCTCAAAAATGATGAAAAACGGCGCGCTATAGTATGCCGTACGATATGGGCTATAGCCCATGGTCCAAAATGATGAGAAATGAGGCTAACTTTTTTTTTCAAAATAAAAAAAAACATGGGCTATAACCCATCGTTTTTGTCATTTCGTCATTTTTTAAAAATCCTCAAAAATGATGAAAAACGGCGCGCTATAGTATGCCGTACGATATGGGCTATAGCCCATGGTCCAAAATGATGAGAAACGAGGCTAACTTTTTTTTTCAAAATTTCAAAAAACATGGGCTATAACCCATCGTTTTTGTCATTTCGTCATTTTTTTCAAATCCTCAAAAATGATGAAAAACGGCGCGCTATAGTATGCCGTACGATATGGGCTATAGCCCATGGTCCAAAATGATGAGAAACGAGGCTAACTATTATTTTCAAAATTTCAAAAAACATGGGCTATAACCCATCGTTTTTGTCATTTCGTCATTTTTTTAAAATCCTCAAAAATGATGAAAAACGGCGCGCTATAGTACGCCGTACGATATGGGCTATAGCCCATGGTCCAAAATGATGAGAAACGAGGCTAACTTTTTTTTCCGAAATTTCAAAAAACATGGGCTATAACCCATCGTTTTTGTCATTTCGTCATTTTTTTCAAATCCTCAAAAATGATGAAAAACGGCGCGCTATAGTATGCCGTACGATATGGGCTATAGCCCATGGTCCAAAATGATGAGAAACGAGGCTAACTTTTTTTTTCAAAATTTCAAAAAACATGGGCTATAACCCATCGTTTTTGTCATTTCGTCATTTTTTTCAAATCCTCAAAAATGATGAAAAACGGCGCGCTATAGTATGCCGTACGATATGGGCTATAGCCCATGGTCCAAAATGATGAGAAACGAGGCTAACTTTTTTTTTCAAAATTTCAAAAAACATGGGCTATAACCCATCGTTTTTGTCATTTCGTCTTTTTTTTCAAATCCTCAAAAATGATGAAAAACGGCGCGCTATAGTATGCCGTACGATATGGGCTATAGCCCATGGTCCAAAATGATGAGAAACGAGGCTAACTTTTTTTTTCAAAATTTCAAAAAACATGGGCTATAACCCATCGTTTTTGTCATTTCGTCATTTTTTAAAAATCCTCAAAAATGATGAAAAACGGCGCGCTATAGTATGCCGTACGATATGGGCTATAGCCCATGGTCCAAAATGATGAGAAACGAGGCTAACTTTTTTTTTCAAAATTTCAAAAAACATGGGCTATAACCCATCGTTTTTGTCATTTCGTCATTTTTTTCAAATCCTCAAAAATGATGAAAAACGGCGCGCTATAGTATGCCGTACGATATGGGCTATAGCCCATGGTCCAAAATGATGAGAAACGAGGCTAACTATTATTTTCAAAATTTCAAAAAACATGGGCTATAACCCATCGTTTTTGTCATTTCGTCATTTTTTTAAAATCCTCAAAAATGATGAAAAACGGCGCGCTATAGTACGCCGTACGATATGGGCTATAGCCCATGGTCCAAAATGATGAGAAACGAGGCTAACTTTTTTTTCCGAAATTTCAAAAAACATGGGCTATAACCCATCGTTTTTGTCATTTCGTCATTTTTTTCAAATCCTCAAAAATGATGAAAAACGGCGCGCTATAGTATGCCGTACGATATGGGCTATAGCCCATGGTCCAAAATGATGAGAAACGAGGCTAACTTTTTTTTTCAAAATTTCAAAAAACATGGGCTATAACCCATCGTTTTTGTCATTTCGTCATTTTTTTCAAATCCTCAAAAATGATGAAAAACGGCGCGCTATAGTATGCCGTACGATATGGGCTATAGCCCATGGTCCAAAATGATGAGAAACGAGGCTAACTTTTTTTTTCAAAATTTCAAAAAACATGGGCTATAACCCATCGTTTTTGTCATTTCGTCTTTTTTTTTTAATCCTCAAAAATGATGAAAAACGGCGCGCTATAGTATGCCGTACGATATGGGCTATAGCCCATGGTCCAAAATGATGAGAAACGAGGCTAACTTTTTTTTTTGAAATTTCAAAAAACATGGGCTATTACCCATCGTTTTTGTCATTTCGTAATTTTTTTCAAATCCTCAAAAATGTGGAAAAACGGCGCGCTATAGTATGCCGTACGATATGGGCTATAGCCCATGGTCCAAAATGATGAGAAACGAGGCTAACTTTTTTTTTCAAAATTTCAAAAAACATGGGCTATAACCCATCGTTTTTGTCATTTCGTCATTTTTTAAAAATCCTCAAAAATGATGAAAAACGGCGCGCTATAGTATGCCGTACGATATGGGCTATAGCCCATGGTCCAAAATGATGAGAAACGAGGCTAACTTTTTTTTTCGAAATTTCAAAAAACATGGGCTATAACCCATCGTTTTTGTCATTTCGTCATTTTTTTTAAATCCTCAAAAATGATGAAAAACGGCGCGCTATAGTATGCCGTACGATATGGGCTATAGCCCATGGTCCAAAATGATGAGAAACGAGGCTAACTTTTTTTTTCAAAATTTCAAAAAACATGGGCTATAACCCATCGTTTTTGTCATTTCGTCATTTTTTTCAAATCCTCAAAAATGATGAAAAACGGCGCGCTATAGTATGCCGTACGATATGGGCTATAGCCCATGGTCCAAAATGATGAGAAACGAGGCTAACTATTATTTTCAAAATTTCAAAAAACATGGGCTATAACCCATCGTTTTTGTCATTTCGTCATTTTTTTCAAATCCTCAAAAATGATGAAAAACGGCGCGCTATAGTATGCCGTACGATATGGGCTATAGCCCATGGTCCAAAATGATGAGAAACGAGGCTAACTTTTTTTTCCGAAATTTCAAAAAACATGGGCTATAACCCATCGTTTTTGTCATTTCGTCATTTTTTTCAAATCCTCAAAAATGATGAAAAACGGCGCGCTATAGTATGCCGTACGATATGGGCTATAGCCCATGGTCCAAAATGATGAGAAACGAGGCTAACTTTTTTTTTTCAAAATTTCAAAAAACATGTGCTATAACCCATCGTTTTTGTCATTTCGTCATTTTTTTTAAATCCTCAAAAATGATGAAAAACGGCGCGCTATAGTATGCCGTACGATATGGGCTATAGCCCATGGTCCAAAATGATGAGAAACGAGGCTAACTTTTTTTTTCAAAATTTCAAAAAACATGGGCTATAACCCATCGTTTTTGTCATTTCGTCATTTTTTTAAAATCCTCAAAAATGATGAAAAACGGCGCGCTATAGTATGCCGTACGATATGGGCTATAGCCCATGGTCCAAAATGATGAGAAACGAGGCTAACCTTTTTTTTCAAAATTTCAAAAAACATGGGCTATAACCCATCGTTTTTGTCATTTCGTCATTTTTTTCAAATCCTCAAAAATGATGAAAAACGGCGCGCTATAGTATGCCGTACGATATGGGCTATAGCCCATGGTCCAAAATGATGAGAAACGAGGCTAACTTTTTTTTTCAAAATTTCAAAAAACATGGGCTATAACCCATCGTTTTTGTCATTTCGTCATTTTTTTCAAATCCTCAAAAATGATGAAAAACGGCGCGCTATAGTATGCCGTACGATATGGGCTATAGCCCATGGTCCAAAATGATGAGAAACGAGGCTAACTATTATTTTCAAAATTTCAAAAAACATGGGCTATAACCCATCGTTTTTGTCATTTCGTCATTTTTTTCAAATCCTCAAAAATGATGAAAAACGGCGCGCTATAGTACGCCGTACGATATGGGCTATAGCCCATGGTCCAAAATGATGAGAAATGAGGCTAACTTTTTTTCCCGAAATTTCAAAAAACATGGGCTATAACCCATCGTTTTTGTCATTTCGTCATTTTTTTCAAATCCTCAAAAATGATGAAAAACGGCGCGCTATAGTATGCCGTACGATATGGGCTATAGCCCATGGTCCAAAATGATGAGAAACGAGGCTAACTTTTTTTTTCAAAATTTCAAAAAACATGGGCTATAACCCATCGTTTTTGTCATTTCGTCATTTTTTTCAAATCCTCAAAAATGATGAAAAACGGCGCGCTATAGTATGCCGTACGATATGGGCTATAGCCCATGGTCCAAAATGATGAGAAACGAGGCTAACTTTTTTTTTCAAAATTAAAAAAAACATGGGCTATAACCCATCGTTTTTGTCATTTCGTCATTTTTTTAAAATCCTCAAAAATGATGAAAAACGGCGCGCTATAGTATGCCGTACGATATGGGCTATAGCCCATGGTCCAAAATGATGAGAAACGAGGCTAACTATTATTTTCAAAATTTCAAAAAACATGGGCTATAACCCATCGTTTTTGTCATTTCGTCATTTTTTTCAAATCCTCAAAAATGATGAAAAACGGCGCGCTATAGTATGCCGTACGATATGGGCTATAGCCCATGGTCCAAAATGATGAGAAACGAGGCTAACTTTTTTTTCCGAAATTTCAAAAAACATGGGCTATAACCCATCGTTTTTGTCATTTCGTCATTTTTTTCAAATCCTCAAAAATGATGAAAAACGGCGCGCTATAGTATGCCGTACGATATGGGCTATAGCCCATGGTCCAAAATGATGAGAAACGAGGCTAACTTTTTTTTTTCAAAATTTCAAAAAACATGTGCTATAACCCATCGTTTTTGTCATTTCGTCATTTTTTTTAAATCCTCAAAAATGATGAAAAACGGCGCGCTATAGTATGCCGTACGATATGGGCTATAGCCCATGGTCCAAAATGATGAGAAACGAGGCTAACTTTTTTTTTCAAAATTTCAAAAAACATGGGCTATAACCCATCGTTTTTGTCATTTCGTCATTTTTTTAAAATCCTCAAAAATGATGAAAAACGGCGCGCTATAGTATGCCGTACGATATGGGCTATAGCCCATGGTCCAAAATGATGAGAAACGAGGCTAACCTTTTTTTTCAAAATTTCAAAAAACATGGGCTATAACCCATCGTTTTTGTCATTTCGTCATTTTTTTCAAATCCTCAAAAATGATGAAAAACGGCGCGCTATAGTATGCCGTACGATATGGGCTATAGCCCATGGTCCAAAATGATGAGAAACGAGGCTAACTTTTTTTTTCAAAATTTCAAAAAACATGGGCTATAACCCATCGTTTTTGTCATTTCGTCATTTTTTTCAAATCCTCAAAAATGATGAAAAACGGCGCGCTATAGTATGCCGTACGATATGGGCTATAGCCCATGGTCCAAAATGATGAGAAACGAGGCTAACTATTATTTTCAAAATTTCAAAAAACATGGGCTTTAACCCATCGTTTTTGTCATTTCGTCATTTTTTTCAAATCCTCAAAAATGATGAAAAACGGCGCGCTATAGTACGCCGTACGATATGGGCTATAGCCCATGGTCCAAAATGATGAGAAATGAGGCTAACTTTTTTTCCCGAAATTTCAAAAAACATGGGCTATAACCCATCGTTTTTGTCATTTCGTCATTTTTTTCAAATCCTCAAAAATGATGAAAAACGGCGCGCTATAGTATGCCGTACGATATGGGCTATAGCCCATGGTCCAAAATGATGAGAAACGAGGCTAACTTTTTTTTTCAAAATTTCAAAAAACATGGGCTATAACCCATCGTTTTTGTCATTTCGTCATTTTTTTCAAATCCTCAAAAATGATGAAAAACGGCGCGCTATAGTATGCCGTACGATATGGGCTATAGCCCATGGTCCAAAATGATGAGAAACGAGGCTAACTTTTTTTTTCAAAATTAAAAAAAACATGGGCTATAACCCATCGTTTTTGTCATTTCGTCATTTTTTTAAAATCCTCAAAAATGATGAAAAACGGCGCGCTATAGTATGCCGTACGATATGGGCTATAGCCCATGGTCCAAAATGATGAGAAACGAGGCTAACTTTTTTTTTCAAAATTTCAAAAAACATGGGCTATAACCCATCGTTTTTGTCATTTCGTCATTTTTTTCAAATCCTCAAAAATGATGAAAAACGGCGCGCTATAGTATGCCGTACGATATGGGCTATAGCCCATGGTCCAAAATGATGAGAAACGAGGCTAACTTTTTTTTTCAAAATTTCAAAAAACATGGGCTATAACCCATCGTTTTTGTCATTTCGTCATTTTTTTTTAATCCTCAAAAATGATGAAAAACGGCGCGCTATAGTATGCCGTACGATATGGGCTATAGCCCATGGTCCAAAATGATGAGAAACGAGGCTAACTTTTTTTTTCAAAATTAAAAAAAACATGGGCTATAACCCATCGTTTTTGTCATTTCGTCATTTTTTTAAAATCCTCAAAAATGATGAAAAACGGCGCGCTATAGTATGCCGTACGATATGGGCTATATCCCATGGTCCAAAATGATGAGAAACGAGGCTAACTTTTTTTTTCAAAATTTCAAAAAACATGGGCTATAACCCATCGTTTTTGTCATTTCGTCATTTTTTTAAAATCCTCAAAAATGATGAAAAACGGCACGCTATAGTATGCCGTACGATATGGGCTATAGCCCATGGTCCAAAATGATGAGAAACGAGGCTAACTTTTTTTTCCGAAATTTCAAAAAACATGGGCTATAACCCATCGTTTTTGTCATTTCGTCATTTTTTTCAAATCCTCAAAAATGATGAAAAACGGCGCGCTATAGTATGCCGTACGATATGGGCTATAGCCCATGGTCCAAAATGATGAGAAACGAGGCTAACCTTTTTTTTTGAAATTTCAAAAAACATGGGCTATAACCCATCGTTTTTGTCATTTCGTCATTTTTTTCAAATCCTCAAAAATGTGGAAAAACGGCGCGCTATAGTATGCCGTACGATATGGGCTATAGCCCATGGTCCAAAATGATGAGAAACGAGGCTAACTTTTTTTTTCAAAATTTCAAAAAACATGGGCTATAACCCATCGTTTTTGTCATTTCGTCATTTTTTAAAAATCCTCAAAAATGATGAAAAACGGCGCGCTATAGTATGCCGTACGATATGGGCTATAGCCCATGGTCCAAAATGATGAGAAACGAGGCTAACCTTTTTTTTCAAAATTTCAAAAAACATGGGCTATAACCCATCGTTTTTGTCATTTCGTCATTTTTTTTAAATCCTCAAAAATGATGAAAAACGGCGCGCTATAGTATGCCGTACGATATGGGCTATAGCCCATGGTCCAAAATGATGAGAAACGAGGCTAACTTTTTTTTTTGAAATTTCAAAAAACATGGGCTATAACCCATCGTTTTTGTCATTTCGTCATTTTTTTCAAATCCTCAAAAATGTGGAAAAACGGCGCGCTATAGTATGCCGTACGATATGGGCTATAGCCCATGGTCCAAAATGATGAGAAACGAGGCTAACTTTTTTTTTCAAAATTTCAAAAAACATGGGCTATAACCCATCGTTTTTGTCATTTCGTCATTTTTTAAAAATCCTCAAAAATGATGAAAAACGGCGCGCTATAGTATGCCGTACGATATGGGCTATAGCCCATGGTCCAAAATGATGAGAAACGAGGCTAACCTTTTTTTTCAAAATTTCAAAAAACATGGGCTATAACCCATCGTTTTTGTCATTTCGTCATTTTTTTTAAATCCTCAAAAATGTGGAAAAACGGCGCGCTATAGTATGCCGTACGATATGGGCTATAGCCCATGGTCCAAAATGATGAGAAACGAGGCTAACTTTTTTTTTCAAAATTTCAAAAAACATGGGCTATAACCCATCGTTTTTGTCATTTCGTCATTTTTTTCAAATCCTCAAAAATGATGAAAAACGGCGCGCTATAGTATGCCGTACGATATGGGCTATAGCCCATGGTCCAAAATGATGAGAAACGAGGCTAACTATTATTTTCAAAATTTCAAAAAACATGGGCTATAACCCATCGTTTTTGTCATTTCGTCATTTTTTTCAAATCCTCAAAAATGATGAAAAACGGCGCGCTATAGTACGCCGTACGATATGGGCTATAGCCCATGGTCCAAAATGATGAGAAACGAGGCTAACTTTTTTTTCCGAAATTTCAAAAAACATGGGCTATAACTAGGGGTGTGCATCTCTCCTTTACAAGACGATTCGATACGTATCGATATGCATGGGCTACGATGCGATTCAGAGACGATACATTTATACACAGAACGATTCGAATTCGATTCGATTCGGTGGAATTCGATGCGATTTCGATTTTGTGGAATTTGAGGCGATTCGATGCGATTCGATACGATACGGTGCGATCTGACACATTTAACCTCTTTTAGATTTTTAATTTGAAGCTAGATCTATAAAGAATAGGGTTGGGACTTAAAAAAAACATCTAATTAATTGGAGGATTTGTGATTAATTAATCTCAATTAATCACATTTTAATCGCATATCAATAGGCCTATTTGACCTGATCAGTGAGCTTTTTTTTCAAATGGATTTGGATACGAGTGAATCAATGAATGAATAGGCAATTAAAAAAGTAGTAATAATAATAGTGATAATATTATTATTTATATAATGCTTCTCTGAGTACTTAGACGCTTTTCAAGGGGAACATTGGAAAACTAATAAAAACAACTTTATAAGAGAAAAACTAAGACTATGGAATAAAATAAATGAAAGTGGAATGAGATAGCTGGGGAAAGACATTCTGGGTTTGAATTTATAGGTGGTGGCATATCTGAGATATGATATCTCTGAGCTTTGGGAAGTGCATTGTTTTCTTTTGACAGGTCTGCCTGCTGTGGACAGTGAAACCAGACGCAACGATACAGTCATACTGTCGATGCAAACAGACGTGTACAGTAGCTGCTCGGCCTGCTCCAAATGATATTCCCATTCGTCTTTGTGTCTGCCCGTGTAAACGCAGCATCGAGTGTGAGGGTTGGGGAACGAATGGACCATAGAGTTATTAAGGAGGACTCCTTCTAACGATATGGACCAGAGTTAAACTAATGTTAGCTCCCATGCTAAAGTTGCTACCCTCGTCAGAAACAACACGACCATCCAGATCGGGTGGAAGCTGTTGATATCACGTTGCTTGTGCCCGTGGATGGGAAATGAAATGTAAAAGGCTATAGAAGCGTGGATGAAAGGCAAAGCACAGATGTGCAATAATGCTGTGTCGTGACTCGTATCTGCGTGTGTATTCCGTCTGACAACGAGTGGTTTATGCTGCTATAGTGCTCGTCTGTTGTTGCTGGCTGCTGATGCATAGAGCGTCATCATAAGCATGCGCCCGCCCTGCGCTGGAAGTAGCAGATCTACAAGCTATCTACCCGTCGCAATGCACAGCGCTTTGGGCTTGTACATCTGTGTTTTTCCCGCAGTTAGTTGAATTATATCGATTCGCAGCTTTAGGATCGAACCAACGTCCGATGCAGACGCTATTTTGACCGATCCAGACACACGTGCATCGATGTAGTCGCATCGTTAATGTTAAAATCGATTATCGATTCATATCGATATTTTTTGACACCACTAGCTATAACCCATCGTTTTTGTCATTTCGTCATTTTTTTCAAATCCTCAAAAATGATGAAAAACGGCGCGCTATAGTATGCCGTACGATATGGGCTATAGCCCATGGTCCAAAATGATGAGAAACGAGGCTAACTTTTTTTTCCAAAATTTCAAAAAACATGGGCTATAACCCATCGTTTTTGTCATTTCGTCATTTTTTTCAAATCCTCAAAAATGATGAAAAACGGCGCGCTATAGTATGCCGTACGATATGGGCTATAGCCCATGGTCCAAAATGATGAGAAACGAGGCTAACTTTTTTTTTCAAAATTAAAAATAACATGGGCTATAACCCATCGTTTTTGTCATTTCGTCATTTTTTTAAAATCCTCAAAAATGATGAAAAACGGCGCGCTATAGTATGCCGTACGATATGGGCTATAGCCCATGGTCCAAAATGATGAGAAACGAGGCTAACCTTTTTTTTCAAAATTTCAAAAAACATGGGCTATAACCCATCGTTTTTGTCATTTCGTCATTTTTTTCAAATCCTCAAAAATGATGAAAAACGGCGCGCTATAGTATGCCGTACGATATGGGCTATAGCCCATGGTCCAAAATGATGAGAAACGAGGCTAACTTTTTTTTTCAAAATTTCAAAAAACATGGGCTATAACCCATCGTTTTTGTCATTTCGTCATTTTTTAAAAATCCTCAAAAATGATGAAAAACGGCGCGCTATAGTATGCCGTACGATATGGGCTATAGCCCATGGTCCAAAATGATGAGAAACGAGGCTAACCTTTTTTTTCAAAATTTCAAAAAACATGGGCTATAACCCATCGTTTTTGTCATTTCGTCATTTTTTTTAAATCCTCAAAAATGATGAAAAACGGCGCGCTATAGTATGCCGTACGATATGGGCTATAGCCCATGGTCCAAAATGATGAGAAACGAGGCTAACTTTTTTTTTTGAAATTTCAAAAAACATGGGCTATAACCCATCGTTTTTGTCATTTCGTCATTTTTTTCAAATCCTCAAAAATGTGGAAAAACGGCGCGCTATAGTATGCCGTACGATATGGGCTATAGCCCATGGTCCAAAATGATGAGAAACGAGGCTAACTTTTTTTTTCAAAATTTCAAAAAACATGGGCTATAACCCATCGTTTTTGTCATTTCGTCATTTTTTTAAAATCCTCAAAAATGATGAAAAACGGCGCGCTATAGTATGCCGTACGATATGGGCTATAGCCCATGGTCCAAAATGATGAGAAACGAGGCTAACCTTTTTTTTCAAAATTTCAAAAAACATGGGCTATAACCCATCGTTTTTGTCATTTCGTCATTTTTTTTAAATCCTCAAAAATGATGAAAAACGGCGCGCTATAGTATGCCGTACGATATGGGCTATAGCCCATGGTCCAAAATGATGAGAAACGAGGCTAACTTTTTTTTTCAAAATTTCAAAAAACATGGGCTATAACCCATCGTTTTTGTCATTTCGTCATTTTTTTCAAATCCTCAAAAATGATGAAAAACGGCGCGCTATAGTATGCCGTACGATATGGGCTATAGCCCATGGTCCAAAATGATGAGAAACGAGGCTAACTATTATTTTCAAAATTTCAAAAAACATGGGCTATAACCCATCGTTTTTGTCATTTCGTCATTTTTTTCAAATCCTCAAAAATGATGAAAAACGGCGCGCTATAGTACGCCGTACGATATGGGCTATAGCCCATGGTCCAAAATGATGAGAAACGAGGCTAACTTTTTTTTCCGAAATTTCAAAAAACATGGGCTATAACCCATCGTTTTTGTCATTTCGTCATTTTTTTCAAATCCTCAAAAATGATGAAAAACGGCGCGCTATAGTATGCCGTACGATATGGGCTATAGCCCATGGTCCAAAATGATGAGAAACGAGGCTAACTTTTTTTTTCAAAATTTCAAAAAACATGGGCTATAACCCATCGTTTTTGTCATTTCGTCATTTTTTTCAAATCCTCAAAAATGATGAAAAACGGCGCGCTATAGTATGCCGTACGATATGGGCTATAGCCCATGGTCCAAAATGATGAGAAACGAGGCTAACTTTTTTTTTCAAAATTAAAAATAACATGGGCTATAACCCATCGTTTTTGTCATTTCGTCATTTTTTTTAAATCCTCAAAAATGATGAAAAACGGCGCGCTATAGTATGCCGTACGATATGGGCTATAGCCCATGGTCCAAAATGATGAGAAACGAGGCTAACCTTTTTTTTCAAAATTTCAAAAAACATGGGCTATAACCCATCGTTTTTGTCATTTCGTCATTTTTTTCAAATCCTCAAAAATGATGAAAAACGGCGCGCTATAGTATGCCGTACGATATGGGCTATAGCCCATGGTCCAAAATGATGAGAAACGAGGCTAACTTTTTTTTTTCAAAATTTCAAAAAACATGGGCTATAACCCATCGTTTTTGTCATTTCGTCATTTTTTTCAAATCCTCAAAAATGATGAAAAACGGCGCGCTATAGTATGCCGTACGATATGGGCTATAGCCCATGGTCCAAAATGATGAGAAACGAGGCTAACTTTTTTTTTCAAAATTTCAAAAAACATGGGCTATAACCCATCGTTTTTGTCATTTCGTCATTTTTTTTTAATCCTCAAAAATGATGAAAAACGGCGCGCTATAGTATGCCGTACGATATGGGCTATAGCCCATGGTCCAAAATGATGAGAAACGAGGCTAACTTTTTTTTTCAAAATTAAAAAAAACATGGGCTATAACCCATCGTTTTTGTCATTTCGTCATTTTTTTAAAATCCTCAAAAATGATGAAAAACGGCGCGCTATAGTATGCCGTACGATATGGGCTATATCCCATGGTCCAAAATGATGAGAAACGAGGCTAACTTTTTTTTTCAAAATTTCAAAAAACATGGGCTATAACCCATCGTTTTTGTCATTTCGTCATTTTTTTTAAATCCTCAAAAATGATGAAAAACGGCGCGCTATAGTATGCCGTACGATATGGGCTATAGCCCATGGTCCAAAATGATGAGAAACGAGGCTAACTTTTTTTTCCGAAATTTCAAAAAACATGGGCTATAACCCATCGTTTTTGTCATTTCGTCATTTTTTTCAAATCCTCAAAAATGATGAAAAACGGCGCGCTATAGTATGCCGTACGATATGGGCTATAGCCCATGGTCCAAAATGATGAGAAACGAGGCTAACTTTTTTTTTTGAAATTTCAAAAAACATGGGCTATAACCCATCGTTTTTGTCATTTCGTCATTTTTTTCAAATCCTCAAAAATGTGGAAAAACGGCGCGCTATAGTATGCCGTACGATATGGGCTATAGCCCATGGTCCAAAATGATGAGAAACGAGGCTAACTTTTTTTTTCAAAATTTCAAAAAACATGGGCTATAACCCATCGTTTTTGTCATTTCGTCATTTTTTAAAAATCCTCAAAAATGATGAAAAACGGCGCGCTATAGTATGCCGTACGATATGGGCTATAGCCCATGGTCCAAAATGATGAGAAACGAGGCTAACCTTTTTTTTCAAAATTTCAAAAAACATGGGCTATAACCCATCGTTTTTGTCATTTCGTCATTTTTTTTAAATCCTCAAAAATGATGAAAAACGGCGCGCTATAGTATGCCGTACGATATGGGCTATAGCCCATGGTCCAAAATGATGAGAAACGAGGCTAACCTTTTTTTTCAAAATTTCAAAAAACATGGGCTATAACCCATCGTTTTTGTCATTTCGTCATTTTTTTCAAATCCTCAAAAATGATGAAAAACGGCGCGCTAAAGTATGCCGTACGATATGGGCTATAGCCCATGGTCCAAAATGATGAGAAACGAGGCTAACTATTTTTTTCTAAATTTCAAAAAACATGGGCTATAACCCATCGTTTTTGTCATTTCGTCATTTTTTTCAAATACTCAAAAATGATGAAAAACGGCGCGCTATAGTATGCCGTACGATATGAGCTATAGCCCATGGTCCAAAATGATGAGAAACGAGGCTAACTTTTTTTTCCGAAATTTCAAAAAACATGGGCTATAACCCATCGTTTTTGTCATTTCGTCATTTTTTTCAAATCCTCAAAAATGATGAAAAACGGCGCGCTATAGTATGCTGTACGATATGGGCTATAGCCCATGGTCCAAAATGATGAGAAACGAGGCTAACTTTTTTTTTCAAAATTTCAAAAAACATGGGCTATAACCCATCGTTTTTGTCATTTTGTCATTTTTTTAAAATCCTCAAAAATTATGAAAAACGGTGCGCTATAGTATGCCGTACGATATGGGCTATAGCCCATGGTCCAAAATGATGAGAAACGAGGCTAACTTATTTTTTTGAAATTTCAAAAAACATGGGCTATAACCCATCGTTTTTGTCATTTCGTCATTTTTTTTAAATCCTCAAAAATGATGAAAAACGGCGCGCTATAGTATGCCGTACGATATGGGCTATAGCCCATGGTCCAAAATGATGAGAAACGAGGCTAACTTTTTTTTTTGAAATTTCAAAAAACATGGGCTATAACCCATCGTTTTTGTCATTTCGTAATTTTTTTAAAATCCTCAAAAATGATGAAAAACGGCGCGCTATAGTATGCCGTACGATATGGGCTATAGCCCATGGTCCAAAATGATGAGAAACGAGGCTAACTTATTTTTTTGAAATTTCAAAAAACATGGGCTATAACCCATCGTTTTTGTCATTTCGTCATTTTTTTCAAATCCTCAAAAATGATGAAAAACGGCGCGCTATAGTATGCCGTACGATATGGGCTATAGCCCATGGTCCAAAATGATGAGAAACGAGGCTAACTTTTTTTTTCAAAATTTCAAAAAACATGGGCTATAACCCATCGTTTTTGTCATTTCGTCATTTTTTTTAAATCCTCAAAAATGATGAAAAACGGCGCGCTATAGTATGCCGTACGATATGGGCTATAGCCCATGGTCCAAAATGATGAGAAACGAGGCTAACTTTTTTTTTTGAAATTTCAAAAAACATGGGCTATAACCCATCGTTTTTGTCATTTCGTAATTTTTTTTAAATCCTCAAAAATGATGAAAAACGGCGCGCTATAGTATGCCGTACGATATGGGCTATAGCCCATGGTCCAAAATGATGAGAAACGAGGCTAACTTATTTTTTTGAAATTTCAAAAAACATGGGCTATAACCCATCGTTTTTGTCATTTCGTCATTTTTTTCAAATCCTCAAAAATGATGAGAAACGGCGCGCTATAGTATGCCGTACGATATGGGCTATAGCCCATGGTCCAAAATGATGAGAAACGAGGCTAACTTTTTTTTTCAAAATTTCAAAAAACATGGGCTATAACCCATCGTTTTTGTCATTTCGTCATTTTTTTTAAATCCTCAAAAATGATGAAAAACGGTGCGCTATAGTATGCCGTACGATATGGGCTATAGCCCATGGTCCAAAATGATGAGAAACGAGGCTAACTTATTTTTTTGAAATTTCAAAAAACATGGGCTATAACCCATCGTTTTTGTCATTTCGTCATTTTTTTCAAATCCTCAAAAATGATGAAAAACGGCGCGCTATAGTATGCCGTACGATATGGGCTATAGCCCATGGTCGAAAATGATGAGAAACGAGGCTAACTTTTTTTTTCAAAATTTCAAAAAACATGGGCTATAACCCATCGTTTTTGTCATTTCGTCATTTTTTTTAAATCCTCAAAAATGATGAAAAACGGCGCGCTATAGTATGCCGTACGATATGGGCTATAGCCCATGGTCCAAAATGATGAGAAACGAGGCTAACTTTTTTTTTTGAAATTTCAAAAAACATGGGCTATAACCCATCGTTTTTGTCATTTCGTAATTTTTTTTAAATCCTCAAAAATGATGAAAAACGGCGCGCTATAGTATGCCGTACGATATGGGCTATAGCCCATGGTCCAAAATGATGAGAAACGAGGCTAACTTATTTTTTTGAAATTTCAAAAAACATGGGCTATAACCCATCGTTTTTGTCATTTCGTCATTTTTTTCAAATCCTCAAAAATGATGAAAAACGGCGCGCTATAGTATGCCGTACGATATGGGCTATAGCCCATGGTCCAAAATGATGAGAAACGAGGCTAACTTTTTTTTCCAAAATTTCAAAAAACATGGGCTATAACCCATCGTTTTTGTCATTTCGTCATTTTTTTTAAATCCTCAAAAATGATGAAAAACGGCGCGCTATAGTATGCCGTACGATATGGGCTATAGCCCATGGTCCAAAATGATGAGAAACGAGGCTAACTTTTTTTTTCAAAATTTCAAAAAACATGGGCTATAACCCATCGTTTTTGTCATTTCGTCATTTTTTTTAAATCCTCAAAAATGATGAAAAACGGTGCGCTATAGTATGCCGTACGATATGGGCTATAGCCCATGGTCCAAAATGATGAGAAACGAGGCTAACTTTTTTTTTTGAAATTTCAAAAAACATGGGCTATAACCCATCGTTTTTGTCATTTCGTCATTTTTTTTAAATCCTCAAAAATGATGAAAAACGGCGCGCTATAGTATGCCGTACGATATGGGCTATAGCCCATGGTCCAAAATGATGAGAAACGAGGCTAACTTTTTTTTTTGAAATTTCAAAAAACATGGGCTATAACCCATCGTTTTTGTCATTTCGTAATTTTTTTTAAATCCTCAAAAATGATGAAAAACGGCGCGCTATAGTATGCCGTACGATATGGGCTATAGCCCATGGTCCAAAATGATGAGAAACGAGGCTAACTTATTTTTTTGAAATTTCAAAAAACATGGGCTATAACCCATCGTTTTTGTCATTTCGTCATTTTTTTCAAATCCTCAAAAATGATGAAAAACGGCGCGCTATAGTATGCCGTACGATATGGGCTATAGCCCATGGTCCAAAATGATGAGAAACGAGGCTAACTTTTTTTTCCAAAATTTCAAAAAACATGGGCTATAACCCATCGTTTTTGTCATTTCGTCATTTTTTTTAAATCCTCAAAAATGATGAAAAACGGCGCGCTATAGTATGCCGTACGATATGGGCTATAGCCCATGGTCCAAAATGATGAGAAACGAGGCTAACTTTTTTTTTCAAAATTTCAAAAAACATGGGCTATAACCCATCGTTTTTGTCATTTCGTCATTTTTTTTAAATCCTCAAAAATGATGAAAAACGGTGCGCTATAGTATGCCGTACGATATGGGCTATAGCCCATGGTCCAAAATGATGAGAAACGAGGCTAACTTATTTTTTTGAAATTTCAAAAAACATGGGCTATAACCCATCGTTTTTGTCATTTCGTCATTTTTTTCAAATCCTCAAAAATGATGAAAAACGGCGCGCTATAGTATGCCGTACGATATGGGCTATAGCCCATGGTCCAAAATGATGAGAAACGAGGCTAACTTTTTTTTTCAAAAATTCAAAAAACATGGGCTATAACCCATCGTTTTTGTCATTTCGTCATTTTTTTTAAATCCTCAAAAATGATGAAAAACGGCGCGCTATAGTATGCCGTACGATATGGGCTATAGCCCATGGTCCAAAATGATGAGAAACGAGGCTAACTTTTTTTTTTGAAATTTCAAAAAACATGGGCTATAACCCATCGTTTTTGTCATTTCGTAAAAAAAATTAAATCCTCAAAAATGATGAAAAACGGCGCGCTATAGTATGCCGTACGATATGGGCTATAGCCCATGGTCCAAAATGATGAGAAACGAGGCTAACTTATTTTTTTGAAATTTCAAAAAACATGGGCTATAACCCATCGTTTTTGTCATTTCGTCATTTTTTTCAAATCTTCAAAAATGATGAAAAACGGCGCGCTATAGTATGCCGTACGATATGGGCTATAGCCCATGGTCCAAAATGATGAGAAACGAGGCTAACTTTTTTTTTCAAAATTTCAAAAAACATGGGCTATAACCCATCGTTTTTGTCATTTCGTCATTTTTTTTAAATCCTCAAAAATGATGAAAAACGGCGCGCTATAGTATGCCGTACGATATGGGCTATAGCCCATGGTCCAAAATGATGAGAAACGAGGCTAACTTTTTTTTTTGAAATTTCAAAAAACATGGGCTATAACCCATCGTTTTTGTCATTTCGTATTTTTTTTTTAAATCCTCAAAAATGATGAAAAACGGCGCGCTATAGTATGCCGTACGATATGGGCTATAGCCCATGGTCCAAAATGATGAGAAACGAGGCTAACTTTTTTTTTTGAAATTTCAAAAAACATGGGCTATAACCCATCGTTTTTGTCATTTCGTAAATTTTTTTAAATCCTCAAAAATGATGAAAAACGGCGCGCTATAGTATGCCGTACGATATGGGCTATAGCCCATGGTCCAAAATGATGAGAAACGAGGCTAACTTATTTTTTTGAAATTTCAAAAAACATGGGCTATAACCCATCGTTTTTGTCATTTCGTAAAAAAAATTAAATCCTCAAAAATGATGAAAAACGGCGCGCTATAGTATGCCGTACGATATGGGCTATAGCCCATGGTCCAAAATGATGAGAAACGAGGCTAACTTATTTTTTTGAAATTTCAAAAAACATGGGCTATAACCCATCGTTTTTGTCATTTCGTCATTTTTTTCAAATCTTCAAAAATGATGAAAAACGGCGCGCTATAGTATGCCGTACGATATGGGCTATAGCCCATGGTCCAAAATGATGAGAAACGAGGCTAACTTTTTTTTTCAAAATTTCAAAAAACATGGGCTATAACCCATCGTTTTTGTCATTTCGTCATTTTTTTTAAATCCTCAAAAATGATGAAAAACGGCGCGCTATAGTATGCCGTACGATATGGGCTATAGCCCATGGTCCAAAATGATGAGAAACGAGGCTAACTTTTTTTTTTGAAATTTCAAAAAACATGGGCTATAACCCATCGTTTTTGTCATTTCGTATTTTTTTTTTAAATCCTCAAAAATGATGAAAAACGGCGCGCTATAGTATGCCGTACGATATGGGCTATAGCCCATGGTCCAAAATGATGAGAAACGAGGCTAACTTTTTTTTTTGAAATTTCAAAAAACATGGGCTATAACCCATCGTTTTTGTCATTTCGTAAAAAAATTTAAATCCTCAAAAATGATGAAAAACGGCGCGCTATAGTATGCCGTACGATATGGGCTATAGCCCATGGTCCAAAATGATGAGAAACGAGGCTAACTTATTTTTTTGAAATTTCAAAAAACATGGGCTATAACCCATCGTTTTTGTCATTTCGTCATTTTTTTCAAATCCTCAAAAATGATGAAAAACGGCGCGCTATAGTATGCCGTACGATATGGGCTATAGCCCATGGTCCAAAATGATGAGAAACGAGGCTAACTTTTTTTTTCAAAATTTCAAAAAACATGGGCTATAACCCATCGTTTTTGTCATTTCGTCATTTTTTTTTAATCCTCAAAAATGATGAAAAACGGCGCGCTATAGTATGCCGTACGATATGGGCTATAGCCCATGGTCCAAAATGATGAGAAACGAGGCTAACTTTTTTTTTCAAAATTTCAAAAAACATGGGCTATAACCCATCGTTTTTGTCATTTCGTAATTTTTTTTTAATCCTCAAAAATGATGAAAAACGGTGCGCTATAGTATGCCGTACGATATGGGCTATAGCCCATGGTCCAAAATGATGAGAAACGAGGCTAACTTATTTTTTTGAAATTTCAAAAAACATGGGCTATAACCCATCGTTTTTGTCATTTCGTCATTTTTTTCAAATCCTCAAAAATGATGAAAAACGGCGCGCTATAGTATGCCGTACGATATGGGCTATAGCCCATGGTCCAAAATGATGAGAAACGAGGCTAACTTTTTTTTTCAAAATTTCAAAAAACATGGGCTATAACCCATCGTTTTTGTCATTTCGTCATTTTTTTTAAATCCTCAAAAATGATGAAAAACGGCGCGCTATAGTATGCCGTACGATATGGGCTATAGCCCATGGTCCAAAATGATGAGAAACGAGGCTAACTTTTTTTTTTTTAATTTCAAAAAACATGGGCTATAACCCATCGTTTTTGTCATTTCGTAAAAAAAATTAAATCCTCAAAAATGATGAAAAACGGCGCGCTATAGTATGCCGTACGATATGGGCTATAGCCCATGGTCCAAAATGATGAGAAACGAGGCTAACTTATTTTTTTGAAATTTCAAAAAACATGGGCTATAACCCATCGTTTTTGTCATTTCGTCATTTTTTTCAAATCCTCAAAAATGATGAAAAACGGCGCGCTATAGTATGCCGTACGATATGGGCTATAGCCCATGGTCCAAAATGATGAGAAACGAGGCTAACTTTTTTTTTCAAAATTTCAAAAAACATGGGCTATAACCCATCGTTTTTGTCATTTCGTCATTTTTTTTAAATCCTCAAAAATGATGAAAAACGGCGCGCTATAGTATGCCGTACGATATGGGCTATAGCCCATGGTCCAAAATGATGAGAAACGAGGCTAACTTTTTTTTTTGAAATTTCAAAAAACATGGGCTATAACCCATCGTTTTTGTCATTTCGTATTTTTTTTTTAAATCCTCAAAAATGATGAAAAACGGCGCGCTATAGTATGCCGTACGATATGGGCTATAGCCCATGGTCCAAAATGATGAGAAACGAGGCTAACTTTTTTTTTCAAAATTTCAAAAAACATGGGCTATAACCCATCGTTTTTGTCATTTCGTCATTTTTTTCAAATCCTCAAAAATGATGAAAAACGGCGCGCTATAGTATGCCGTACGATATGGGCTATAGCCCATGGTCCAAAATGATGAGAAACGAGGCTAACTTTTTTTTTCAAAATTTCAAAAAACATGGGCTATAACCTATCGTTTTTGTCATTTCGTCATTTTTTTTTAATCCTCAAAAATGATGAAAAACGGCGCGCTATAGTATGCCGTACGATATGGGCTATAGCCCATGGTCCAAAATGATGAGAAACGAGGCTAACTTTTCTTTTCAAAATTTCAAAAAACATGGGCTATAACCCATCGTATTTGTCATTTCGTCATTTTTTTTAAATCCTCAAAAATGATGAAAAACGGCGCGCTATAGTATGCCGTACGATATGGGCTATAGCCCATGGTCCAAAATGATGAGAAACGAGGCTAACTTTTTTTTTCAAAATTTCAAAAACATGGGCTATAACCCATCGTTTTTGTCATTTCGTCATTTTTTTTTAATCCTCAAAAATGATGAAAAACGGCGCGCTATAGTATGCCGTACGATATGGGCTATATCCCATGGTCCAAAATGATGAGAAACGACGCTAACTTTTTTTTTCAAAATTTCAAAAAACATGGGCTATAACCCATCGTTTTTGTCATTTCGTCATTTTTTTCAAATCCTCAAAAATGATGAAACACGGCGCGCTATAGTATGCCGTACGATATGGGCTATAGCCCATGG
Source organism: Protomyctophum bolini (assembly GCF_963924005.1). Lineage (NCBI taxonomy): Eukaryota > Metazoa > Chordata > Actinopteri > Myctophiformes > Myctophidae > Protomyctophum > Protomyctophum bolini. Next base: position 24,148,305 of record NC_137866.1, read on the forward strand.
TCCAAAATGATGAGAAACGAGGCTAACCTTTTTTTTCAAAATTTCAAAAAACATGGGCTATAATAACCCATCGTTTTTGTCATTTCGTCATTTTTTTCAAATCCTCAAAAATGATGAAAAACGGCGCGCTATAGTATGCCGTACGATATGGGCTATAGCCCATGGTCCAAAATGATGAGAAACGAGGCTAACTTTTTTTTTTTTAATTTTAAAAAACATGGGCTATAACCCATCGTTTTTGTCATTTCGTCATTTTTTTCAAATCCTCAAAAATGATGAAAAACGGCGCGCTATAGTATGCCGTACGATATGGGCTATAGACCATGGTCCAAAATGATGAGAAACGAGGCTAACTTTTTTTTTCAAAATTTCAAAAAACATGGGCTATAACCCATCGTTTTTGTCATTTCGTCATTTTTTTTAAATCCTCAAAAATGATGAAAAACGGTGCGCTATAGTATGCCGTACGATATGGGCTATAGCCCATGGTCCAAAATGATGAGAAACGAGGCTAACTTATTTTTTTGAAATTTCAAAAAACATGGGCTATAACCCATCGTTTTTGTCATTTCGTCATTTTTTTCAAATCCTCAAAAATGATGAAAAACGGCGCGCTATAGTATGCCGTACGATATGGGCTATAGCCCATGGTCCAAAATGATGAGAAACGAGGCTAACTTTTTTTTTCAAAATTTCAAAAAACATGGGCTATAACCCATCGTTTTTGTCATTTCGTCATTTTTTTTAAATCCTCAAAAATGATGAAAAACGGCGCGCTATAGTATGCCGTACGATATGGGCTATAGCCCATGGTCCAAAATGATGAGAAACGAGGCTAACTTTTTTTTTCAAAATTTCAAAAAACATGGGCTATAACCCATCGTTTTTGTCATTTCGTCATTTTTTTTAAATCCTCAAAAATGATGAAAAACGGCGCGCTATAGTATGCCGTACGATATGGGCTATAGCCCATGGTCCAAAATGATGAGAAACGAGGCTAACTTTTTTTTTCAAAATTTCAAAAACATGGGCTATAACCCATCGTTTTTGTCATTTCGTCATTTTTTTTTAATCCTCAAAAATGATGAAAAACGGCGCGCTATAGTATGCCGTACGATATGGGCTATATCCCATGGTCCAAAATGATGAGAAACGACGCTAACTTTTTTTTTCAAAATTTCAAAAAACATGGGCTATAACCCATCGTTTTTGTCATTTCGTCATTTTTTTCAAATCCTCAAAAATGATGAAACACGGCGCGCTATAGTATGCCGTACGATATGGGCTATAGCCCATGGTCCAAAATGATGAGAAACGAGGCTAACCTTTTTTTTCAAAATTTCAAAAAACATGGGCTATAATAACCCATCGTTTTTGTCATTTCGTCATTTTTTTCAAATCCTCAAAAATGATGAAAAACGGCGCGCTATAGTATGCCGTACGATATGGGCTATAGCCCATGGTCCAAAATGATGAGAAACGAGGCTAACTTTTTTTTTTTTAATTTAAAAAAACATGGGCTATAACCCATCGTTTTTGTCATTTCGTCATTTTTTTCAAATCCTCAAAAATGATGAAAAACGGCGCGCTATAGTATGCCGTACGATATGGGCTATAGACCATGGTCCAAAATGATGAGAAACGAGGCTAACTTTTTTTTTCAAAATTTCAAAAAACATGGGCTATAACCCATCGTTTTTGTCATTTCGTCATTTTTTTTAAATCCTCAAAAATGATGAAAAACGGTGCGCTATAGTATGCCGTACGATATGGGCTATAGCCCATGGTCCAAAATGATGAGAAACGAGGCTAACTTATTTTTTTGAAATTTCAAAAAACATGGGCTATAACCCATCGTTTTTGTCATTTCGTCATTTTTTTCAAATCCTCAAAAATGATGAAAAACGGCGCGCTATAGTATGCCGTACGATATGGGCTATAGCCCATGGTCCAAAATGATGAGAAACGAGGCTAACTTTTTTTTTCAAAATTTCAAAAAACATGGGCTATAACCCATCGTTTTTGTCATTTCGTCATTTTTTTTAAATCCTCAAAAATGATGAAAAACGGCGCGCTATAGTATGCCGTACGATATGGGCTATAGCCCATGGTCCAAAATGATGAGAAACGAGGCTAACTTTTTTTTTCAAAATTTCAAAAAACATGGGCTATAACCCATCGTTTTTGTCATTTCGTCATTTTTTTTAAATCCTCAAAAATGATGAAAAACGGCGCGCTATAGTATGCCGTACGATATGGGCTATAGCCCATGGTCCAAAATGATGAGAAACGAGGCTAACTTTTTTTTTCAAAATTTCAAAAAACATGGGCTATAACCCATCGTTTTTGTCATTTCGTCATTTTTTTTAAATCCTCAAAAATGATGAAAAACGGTGCGCTATAGTATGCCGTACGATATGGGCTATAGCCCATGGTCCAAAATGATGAGAAACGAGGCTAACTTATTTTTTTGAAATTTCAAAAAACATGGGCTATAACCCATCGTTTTTGTCATTTCGTCATTTTTTTCAAATCCTCAAAAATGATGAAAAACGGCGCGCTATAGTATGCCGTACGATATGGGCTATAGCCCATGGTCCAAAATGATGAGAAACGAGGCTAACTTTTTTTTTTGAAATTTCAAAAAACATGGGCTATAACCCATCGTTTTTGTCATTTCGTAAAAAAATTTAAATCCTCAAAAATGATGAAAAACGGCGCGCTATAGTATGCCGTACGATATGGGCTATAGCCCATGGTCCAAAATGATGAGAAACGAGGCTAACTTATTTTTTTGAAATTTCAAAAAACATGGGCTATAACCCATCGTTTTTGTCATTTCGTCATTTTTTTCAAATCCTCAAAAATGATGAAAAACGGCGCGCTATAGTATGCCGTACGATATGGGCTATAGCCCATGGTCCAAAATGATGAGAAACGAGGCTAACTTTTTTTTTCAAAATTTCAAAAAACATGGGCTATAACCCATCGTTTTTGTCATTTCGTCATTTTTTTTAAATCCTCAAAAATGATGAAAAACGGCGCGCTATAGTATGCCGTACGATATGGGCTATAGCCCATGGTCCAAAATGATGAGAAACGAGGCTAACTTTTTTTTTTGAAATTTCAAAAAACATGGGCTATAACCCATCGTTTTTGTCATTTCGTATTTTTTTTTTAAATCCTCAAAAATGATGAAAAACGGCGCGCTATAGTATGCCGTACGATATGGGCTATAGCCCATGGTCCAAAATGATGAGAAACGAGGCTAACTTTTTTTTTTGAAATTTCAAAAAACATGGGCTATAACCCATCGTTTTTGTCATTTCGTAATTTTTTTTAAATCCTCAAAAATGATGAAAAACGGCGCGCTATAGTATGCCGTACGATATGGGCTATAGCCCATGGTCCAAAATGATGAGAAACGAGGCTAACTTATTTTTTTGAAATTTCAAAAAACATGGGCTATAACCCATCGTTTTTGTCATTTCGTCATTTTTTTCAAATCCTCAAAAATGATGAAAAACGGCGCGCTATAGTATGCCGTACGATATGGGCTATAGCCCATGGTCCAAAATGATGAGAAACGAGGCTAACTTTTTTTTTTGAAATTTCAAAAAACATGGGCTATAACCCATCGTTTTTGTCATTTCGTATTTTTTTTTTAAATCCTCAAAAATGATGAAAAACGGCGCGCTATAGTATGCCGTACGATATGGGCTATAGCCCATGGTCCAAAATGATGAGAAACGAGGCTAACTTTTTTTTTTGAAATTTCAAAAAACATGGGCTATAACCCATCGTTTTTGTCATTTCGTAATTTTTTTTAAATCCTCAAAAATGATGAAAAACGGCGCGCTATAGTATGCCGTACGATATGGGCTATAGCCCATGGTCCAAAATGATGAGAAACGAGGCTAACTTATTTTTTTGAAATTTCAAAAAACATGGGCTATAACCCATCGTTTTTGTCATTTCGTCATTTTTTTCAAATCCTCAAAAATGATGAAAAACGGCGCGCTATAGTATGCCGTACGATATGGGCTATAGCCCATGGTCCAAAATGATGAGAAACGAGGCTAACTTTTTTTTTCAAAATTTCAAAAAACATGGGCTATAACCCATCGTTTTTGTCATTTCGTCATTTTTTTTTAATCCTCAAAAATGATGAAAAACGGCGCGCTATAGTATGCCGTACGATATGGGCTATAGCCCATGGTCCAAAATGATGAGAAACGAGGCTAACTTTTTTTTTCAAAATTTCAAAAAACATGGGCTATAACCCATCGTTTTTGTCATTTCGTAATTTTTTTTTAATCCTCAAAAATGATGAAAAACGGTGCGCTATAGTATGCCGTACGATATGGGCTATAGCCCATGGTCCAAAATGATGAGAAACGAGGCTAACTTATTTTTTTGAAATTTCAAAAAACATGGGCTATAACCCATCGTTTTTGTCATTTCGTCATTTTTTTCAAATCCTCAAAAATGATGAAAAACGGCGCGCTATAGTATGCCGTACGATATGGGCTATAGCCCATGGTCCAAAATGATGAGAAACGAGGCTAACTTTTTTTTTCAAAATTTCAAAAAACATGGGCTATAACCCATCGTTTTTGTCATTTCGTCATTTTTTTTAAATCCTCAAAAATGATGAAAAACGGCGCGCTATAGTATGCCGTACGATATGGGCTATAGCCCATGGTCCAAAATGATGAGAAACGAGGCTAACTTTTTTTTTTTAAATTTCAAAAAACATGGGCTATAACCCATCGTTTTTGTCATTTCGTAAAAAAAATTAAATCCTCAGAAATTATGAAAAACGGCGCGCTATAGTATGCCGTACGATATGGGCTATAGCCCATGGTCCAAAATGATGAGAAACGAGGCTAACTTATTTTTTTGAAATTTCAAAAAACATGGGCTATAACCCATCGTTTTTGTCATTTCGTCATTTTTTTCAAATCCTCAAAAATGATGAAAAACGGCGCGCTATAGTATGCCGTACGATATGGGCTATAGCCCATGGTCCAAAATGATGAGAAACGAGGCTAACTTTTTTTTTCAAAATTTCAAAAAACATGGGCTATAACCCATCGTTTTTGTCATTTCGTCATTTTTTTTAAATCCTCAAAAATGATGAAAAACGGCGCGCTATAGTATGCCGTACGATATGGGCTATAGCCCATGGTCCAAAATGATGAGAAACGAGGCTAACTTTTTTTTTTGAAATTTCAAAAAACATGGGCTATAACCCATCGTTTTTGTCATTTCGTATTTTTTTTTTAAATCCTCAAAAATGATGAAAAACGGCGCGCTATAGTATGCCGTACGATATGGGCTATAGCCCATGGTCCAAAATGATGAGAAACGAGGCTAACTTTTTTTTTCAAAATTTCAAAAAACATGGGCTATAACCCATCGTTTTTGTCATTTCGTCATTTTTTTCAAATCCTCAAAAATGATGAAAAACGGCGCGCTATAGTATGCCGTACGATATGGGCTATAGCCCATGGTCCAAAATGATGAGAAACGAGGCTAACTTTTTTTTTCAAAATTTCAAAAAACATGGGCTATAACCTATCGTTTTTGTCATTTCGTCATTTTTTTTTAATCCTCAAAAATGATGAAAAACGGCGCGCTATAGTATGCCGTACGATATGGGCTATAGCCCATGGTCCAAAATGATGAGAAACGAGGCTAACTTTTTTTTTCAAAATTTCAAAAAACATGGGCTATAACCCATCGTATTTGTCATTTCGTCATTTTTTTTAAATCCTCAAAAATGATGAAAAACGGCGCGCTATAGTATGCCGTACGATATGGGCTATAGCCCATGGTCCAAAATGATGAGAAACGAGGCTAACTTTTTTTTTCAAAATTTCAAAAACATGGGCTATAACCCATCGTTTTTGTCATTTCGTCATTTTTTTTTAATCCTCAAAAATGATGAAAAACGGCGCGCTATAGTATGCCGTACGATATGGGCTATATCCCATGGTCCAAAATGATGAGAAACGAGGCTAACTTTTTTTTTCAAAATTTCAAAAAACATGGGCTATAACCCATCGTTTTTGTCATTTCGTCATTTTTTTCAAATCCTCAAAAATGATGAAACACGGCGCGCTATAGTATGCCGTACGATATGGGCTATAGCCCATGGTCCAAAATGATGAGAAACGAGGCTAACTTTTTTTTTCAAAATTTCAAAAAACATGGGCTATAATAACCCATCGTTTTTGTCATTTCGTCATTTTTTTCAAATCCTCAAAAATGATGAAAAACGGCGCGCTATAGTATGCCGTACGATATGGGCTATAGCCCATGGTCCAAAATGATGAGAAACGAGGCTAACTTTTTTTTTTTTAATTTAAAAAAACATGGGCTATAACCCATCGTTTTTGTCATTTCGTCATTTTTTTCAAATCCTCAAAAATGATGAAAAACGGCGCGCTATAGTATGCCGTACGATATGGGCTATAGCCCATGGTCCAAAATGATGAGAAACGAGGCTAACTTTTTTTTTCAAAATTTCAAAAAACATGGGCTATAACCCATCGTTTTTGTCATTTCGTCATTTTTTTTAAATCCTCAAAAATGATGAAAAACGGCGCGTTATAGTATGCCGTACGATATGGGCTATATCCCATGGTCCAAAATGATGAGAAACGATGCTAACTTTTTTTTTCCAAAATTTCAAAAAACATGGGCTATAACCCATTGTTTTAGTCATTTCGTCATTTTTTTCAAATCCTCAAAAATGATGAAAAACGGCGCGCTATAGTATGCCGTACGATATGGGCTATAGCCCAGGTGTTCCCAAACTTTTTTTGACCAGGTACCCCTTTTGGGGTAGATATTTTTCCAGGTACCCCCTCATCCTCGCAACACGGATAACAATATATTTACAACCACAAGCAGTGTTTCCTGCAGGAAAAAGCTTTGGCATGGTGCTGGGCACAGGCCGCAATTTTGATTAATTAATTAATTTGATTAATTAATTAATAAGATTAATACATTAAGATTAATTTGTATTATTGCTCTTGTATTGCTATTGGAGACACTGGGGGGACACTGGGGGACACTGGGCAGGCACTGAGGAGGCACTGGGGAGACACTGGGGAGGCACTCAGGGGCACACTGGGGAGGCACTGGGAAGGCACTCGGGGGGCACACTGGGGAGGCATTGGGGAGGCACTCAGGGGGACACTGGGGAGGCACTCGGGGGGACACTGTCTAAATGTATACGTCTAAATGTATACGTCTAAATGTATACGTTTAAATGTAGACGTCTAAATGTATACGTTTAAATGTAGACGTCTAAATGTAGACGTCTAAATGTAGACGTCTAAATGTAGACTTCTAAATGTATACGTCTAAATGTAGACGTCTAAATGTAGACGTCTAAATGTATATAGACGTCTGTATACAGACGTCTAAATGTAGACGTCTAAATGTAGACGTCTAAATGTGTACGTCTTCTCTTATGGGGGTCCCTGGCATATCTTTTCAAATGGGGGTCCACGGGCTAAGTAGTGTCAATTTGGGGGTCCTTGACATGAAAAGGTTTGGGAACCACTGCTTTAAACACTTTAGCACTTTATGAACATGAACAAAATAGATGAGTCCCCCCTGGAACTCCCTCAGGTATCCCTGGGGGTCCCCGGACCCCACTTTGGGAACCACTGATATAGGCTATAGCCCATGGTCCAAAATGATGAGAAACGAGGATAACGTTTTTTTTCAAAATTTCAAAAAACATGGGCTATAACCCATCGTTTTTGTTATTTCGTCATTTTTTTCAAATCCTCAAAAATGATGAAAAACGGCGCGCTAAAGTATGCCGTACGATATGGGCTATAGCCCATGGTCCAAAATGATGAGAAACGAGGCTAACTATTTTTTTCTAAATTTCAAAAAACATGGGCTATAACCCATCGTTTTTGTCATTTCGTCATTTTTTTCAAATCCTCAAAAATGATGAAAAACGGCGCGCTATAGTATGCCGTACGATATGGGCTATAGCCCATGGTCCAAAATGATGAGAAACGAGGCAAACTTTTTTTTTTTGAAATTTCAAAAACATGGGCTATAACCCATCGTTTTTGTCATTTCGTCATTTTTTTCAAATCCTCAAAAATGATGAAAAACGGCGCGCTATAGTATGCCGTACGATATGGGCTATAGCCCATGGTCCAAAATGATGAGAAACGAGGCTAACCTTTTTTTTCAAAATTTCAAAAAACATGGGCTATAACCCATCGTTTTTGTCATTTCGTCATTTTTTTTAAATCCTCAAAAATGATGAAAAACGGCGCGCTATAGTATGCCGTACGATATGGGCTATATCCCATGGTCCAAAATGATGAGAAACGAGGCTAACTTTTTTTTTCAAAATTTCAAAAAACATGGGCTATAACCCATCGTTTTTGTCATTTCGTCATTTTTTTTAAATCCTCAAAAATGATGAAAAACGGCGCGCTATAGTATGCCGTACGATATGGGCTATAGCCCATGGTCCAAAATGATGAGAAACGAGGCTAACTTCTTTTTTCAAAATTTCAAAAAACATGGGCTATAACCCATCGTTTTTGTCATTTCGTCATTTTTTTAAAATCCTCAAAAATGATGAAAAACGGCGCGCTATAGTATGCCGTACGATATGGGCTATAGCCCATGGTCCAAAATGATGAGAAACGAGGCTAACTTTTTTTTTTGAAATTTCAAAAAACATGGGCTATAACCCATCGTTTTTGTCATTTTGTCATTTTTTTCAAATCCTCAAAAATGATGAAAAACGGTGCGCTATAGTATGCCGTACGATATGGGCTATAGCCCATGGTCCAAAATGATGAGAAACGAGGCTAACTTATTTTTTTGAAATTTCAAAAAACATGGGCTATAACCCATCGTTTTTGTCATTTCGTCATTTTTTTTAAATCCTCAAAAATGATGAAAAACGGCGCGCTATAGTATGCCGTACGATATGGGCTATAGCCCATGGTCCAAAATGATGAGAAACGAGGCTAACTTTTTTTTTCAAAATTTCAAAAAACATGGGCTATAACCCATCGTTTTTGTCATTTCGTCATTTTTTTAAAATACTCAAAAATGATGAAAAACGGCGCGCTATAGTATGCCGTACGATATGGGCTATAGCCCATGGTCCAAAATGATGAGAAACGAGGCTAACTTTTTTTTTTTAATTTTCAAAAAACATGGGCTATAACCCATCGTTTTTGTCATTTTGTAATTTTTTTAAAATCCTCAAAAATGATGAAAAACGGCGCGCTATAGTATGCCGTACGATATGGGCTATAGCCCATGGTCCAAAATGATGAGAAACGAGGCTAACCTTTTTTTTCAAAATTTCAAAAAACATGGGCTATAACCCATCGTTTTTGTCATTTCGTCATTTTTTTCAAATTCTCAAAAATGATGAAAAACGGCGCGCTATAGTATGCCGTACGATATGGGCTATATCCCATGGTCCAAAATGATGAGAAACGAGGCTAACTTTTTTTTTCAAAATTTCAAAAAACATGGGCTATAACCCATCGTTTTTGTCATTTCGTCATTTTTTTTAAATCCTCAAAAATGATGAAAAACGGCGCGCTATAGTATGCCGTACGATATGGGCTATAGCCCATGGTCCAAAATGATGAGAAACGAGGCTAACTTTTTTTTTCAAAATTTCAAAAAACATGGGCTATAACCCATCGTTTTTGTCATTTCGTCATTTTTTTAAAATCCTCAAAAATGATGAAAAACGGCGCGCTATAGTATGCCGTACGATATGGGCTATAGCCCATGGTCCAAAATGATGAGAAACGAGGCTAACTTTTTTTTTCAAAATTTCAAAAAACATGGGCTATAACCCATCGTTTTTGTCATTTTGTCATTTTTTTCAAATCCTCAAAAATGATGAAAAACGGTGCGCTATAGTATGCCGTACGATATGGGCTATAGCCCATGGTCCAAAATGATGAGAAACGAGGCTAACTTTTTTTTTTGAAATTTCAAAAAACATGGGCTATAACCCATCGTTTTTGTCATTTTGTCATTTTTTTCAAATCCTCAAAAATGATGAAAAACGGTGCGCTATAGTATGCCGTACGATATGGGCTATAGCCCATGGTCCAAAATGATGAGAAACGAGGCTAACTTTTTTTTTCAAAATTTCAAAAAACATGGGCTATAACCCATCGTTTTTCTCATTTCGTCATTTTTTTCAAATCCTCAAAAATGATGAAAAACGGCGCGCTATAGTATGCCGTACGATATGGGCTATATCCCATGGTCCAAAATGATGAGAAACGAGGCTAACTTTTTTTTTCAAAATTTCAAAAAACATGGGCTATAACCCATCGTTTTTGTCATTTCGTCATTTTTTTTAAATCCTCAAAAATGATGAAAAACGGCGCGCTATAGTATGCCGTACGATATGGGCTATAGCCCATGGTCCAAAATGATGAGAAACGAGGCTAACTTTTTTTTTCAAAATTTCAAAAAACATGGGCTATAACCCATCGTTTTTGTCATTTCGTCATTTTTTTTAAATCCTCAAAAATGATGAAAAACGGCGCGCTATAGTATGCCGTACGATATGGGCTATAGCCCATGGTCCAAAATAATGAGAAACGAGGCTAACTTTTTTTTTCAAAATTTCAAAAAACATGGGCTATAACCCATCGTTTTTGTCATTTTGTCATTTTTTTCAAATCCTCAAAAATGATGAAAAACGGTGCGCTATAGTATGCCGTACGATATGGGCTATAGCCCATGGTCCAAAATGATGAGAAACGAGGCTAACTTTTTTTTTCAAAATTTCAAAAAACATGGGCTATAACCCATCGTTTTTCTCATTTCGTCATTTTTTTCAAATCCTCAAAAATGATGAAAAACGGCGCGCTATAGTATGCCGTACGATATGGGCTATATCCCATGGTCCAAAATGATGAGAAACGAGGCTAACTTTTTTTTTCAAAATTTCAAAAAACATGGGCTATAACCCATCGTTTTTATCATTTCGTCATTTTTTTTAAATCCTCAAAAATGATGAAAAACGGCGCGCTATAGTATGCCGTACGATATGGGCTATAGCCCATGGTCCAAAATGATGAGAAACGAGGCTAACTTTTTTTTTCAAAATTTCAAAAAACATGGGCTATAACCCATCGTTTTTGTCATTTCGTCATTTTTTTAAAATCCTCAAAAATGATGAAAAACGGCGCGCTATAGTATGCCGTACGATATGGGCTATAGCCCATGGTCCAAAATAATGAGAAACGAGGCTAACTTTTTTTTTCAAAATTTCAAAAAACATGGGCTATAACCCATCGTTTTTGTCATTTTGTCATTTTTTTCAAATCCTCAAAAATGATGAAAAACGGTGCGCTATAGTATGCCGTACGATATGGGCTATAGCCCATGGTCCAAAATGATGAGAAACGAGGCTAACTTATTTTTTTGAAATTTCAAAAAACATGGGCTATAACCCATCGTTTTTGTCATTTTGTCATTTTTTTCAAATCCTCAAAAATGATGAAAAACGGCGCGCTATAGTATGCCGTACGATATGGGCTATAGCCCATGGTCCAAAATGATGAGAAACGAGGCTAACTTTTTTTTTCAAAATTTCAAAAACATGGGCTATAACCCATCGTTTTTGTCATTTCGTCATTTTTTTTAAATCCTCAAAAATGATGAAAAACGGCGCGCTATAGTATGCCGTACGATATGGGCTATAGCCCATGGTCCAAAATGATGAGAAACGAGGCTAACTTTTTTTTTTTTTATTTAAAAAAACATGGGCTATAACCCATCGTTTTTGTCATTTCGTCATTTTTTCAAATCCTCAAAAATGATGAAAAACGGCGCGCTAAAGTATGCCGTACGATATGGGCTATATCCCATGGTCCAAAATGATGAGAAACGAGGCTAACTTTTTTTTTCAAAATTTCAAAAAACATGGGCTATAACCCATCGTTTTTGTCATTTCGTCATTTTTTTCAAATCCTCAAAAATGATGAAAAACGGCGCGCTATAGTATGCCGTACGATATGGGCTATAGCCCATGGTCCAAAATGATGAGAAACGAGGCTAACTTTTTTTTTCAAAATTTCAAAAAACATGGGCTATAACCCATCGTTTTTGTCAAATTTGTCATTTATTTCAAATCCTCAAAAATGATGAAAAACGGTGCGCTATAGTATGCCGTACGATATGGGCTATAGCCCATGGTCCAAAATGATGAGAAACGAGGCTAACTTATTTTTTTGAAATTTCAAAAAACATGGGCTATAACCCATCGTTTTTGTCATTTCGTCATTTTTTTCAAATCCTCAAAAATGATGAAAAACGGCGCGCTATAGTATGCCGTACGATATGGGCTATATCCCATGGTCCAAAATGATGAGAAACGAGGCTAACTTTTTTTTTCAAAATTTCAAAAAACATGGGCTATAACCCATCGTTTTTGTCATTTCGTCATTTTTTTTAAATCCTCAAAAATGATGAAAAACGGCGCGCTATAGTATGCCGTACGATATGGGCTATAGCCCATGGTCCAAAATGATGAGAAACGAGGCTAACTTTTTTTTTCAAAATTTCAAAAAACATGGGCTATAACCCATCGTTTTTGTCATTTCGTCATTTTTTTTAAATCCTCAAAAATGATGAAAAACGGCGCGCTATAGTATGCCGTACGATATGGGCTATAGCCCATGGTCCAAAATGATGAGAAACGAGGCTAACTTTTTTTTTCAAAATTTCAAAAAACATGGGCTATAACCCATCGTTTTTGTCATTTTGTCATTTTTTTCAAATCCTCAAAAATGATGAAAAACGGTGCGCTATAGTATGCCGTACGATATGGGCTATAGCCCATGGTCCAAAATGATGAGAAACGAGGCTAACTTATTTTTTTGAAATTTCAAAAAACATGGGCTATAACCCATCGTTTTTGTCATTTTGTCATTTTTTTCAAATCCTCAAAAATGATGAAAAACGGCGCGCTATAGTATGCCGTACGATATGGGCTATAGCCCATGGTCCAAAATGATGAGAAACGAGGCTAACTTTTTTTTTCAAAATTCAAAAAACATGGGCTATAACCCATCGTTTTTGTCATTTCGTCATTTTTTTTAAATCCTCAAAAATGATGAAAAACGGCGCGCTATAGTATGCCGTACGATATGGGCTATAGCCCATGGTCCAAAATGATGAGAAACGAGGCTAACTTTTTTTTTCAAAATTTCAAAAAACATGGGCTATAACCCATCGTTTTTGTCAAATTTGTCATTTATTTCAAATCCTCAAAAATGATGAAAAACGGTGCGCTATAGTATGCCGTACGATATGGGCTATAGCCCATGGTCCAAAATGATGAGAAACGAGGCTAACTTATTTTTTTGAAATTTCAAAAAACATGGGCTATAACCCATCGTTTTTGTCATTTCGTCATTTTTTTCAAATCCTCAAAAATGATGAAAAACGGCGCGCTATAGTATGCCGTACGATATGGGCTATATCCCATGGTCCAAAATGATGAGAAACGAGGCTAACTTTTTTTTTCAAAATTTCAAAAAACATGGGCTATAACCCATCGTTTTTGTCATTTCGTCATTTTTTTAAATCCTCAAAAATGATGAAAAACGGCGCGCTATAGTATGCCGTACGATATGGGCTATAGCCCATGGTCCAAAATGATGAGAAACGAGGCTAACTTTTTTTTTCAAAATTTCAAAAAACATGGGCTATAACCCATCGTTTTTGTCATTTCGTCATTTTTTTTAAATCCTCAAAAATGATGAAAAACGGCGCGCTATAGTATGCCGTACGATATGGGCTATAGCCCATGGTCCAAAATGATGAGAAACGAGGCTAACTTTTTTTTTCAAAATTTCAAAAAACATGGGCTATAACCCATCGTTTTTGTCATTTTGTCATTTTTTTCAAATCCTCAAAAATGATGAAAAACGGTGCGCTATAGTATGCCGTACGATATGGGCTATAGCCCATGGTCCAAAATGATGAGAAACGAGGCTAACTTATTTTTTTGAAATTTCAAAAAACATGGGCTATAACCCATCGTTTTTGTCATTTTGTCATTTTTTTCAAATCCTCAAAAATGATGAAAAACGGCGCGCTATAGTATGCCGTACGATATGGGCTATAGCCCATGGTCCAAAATGATGAGAAACGAGGCTAACTTATTTTTTTGAAATTTCAAAAAACATGGGCTATAACCCATCGTTTTTGTCATTTTGTCATTTTTTTCAAATCCTCAAAAATGATGAAAAACGGCGCGCTATAGTATGCCGTACGATATGGGCTATAGCCCATGGTCCAAAATGATGAGAAACGAGGCTAACTTTTTTTTTTTTTTAATTTCAAAAAACATGGGCTATAACCCATCGTTTTTGTCATTTCGTCATTTTTTTCAAATCCTCAAAAATGATGAAAAACGGCGCGCTAAAGTATGCCGTACGATATGGGCTATAGCCCATGGTCCAAAATGATGAGAAACGAGGCTAACTATTTTTTTCTAAATTTCAAAAAACATGGGCTATAACCCATCGTTTTTGTCATTTCGTCATTTTTTTCAAATCCTCAAAAATGATGAAAAACGGCGCGCTATAGTATGCCGTACGATATGGGCTATAGCCCATGGTCCAAAATGATGAGAAACGAGGCTAACTTTTTTTTTCAAAATTTCAAAAAACATGGGCTATAACCCATCGTTTTTGTCATTTTGTCATTTTTTTCAAATCCTCAAAAATGATGAAAAACGGCGCGCTATAGTATGCCGTACGATATGGGCTATAGCCCATGGTCCAAAATGATGAGAAACGAGGCTAACTTTTTTTTTCAAAATTTCAAAAAACATGGGCTATAACCCATCGTTTTTGTCATTTCGTCATTTTTTTTAAATCCTCAAAAATGATGAAAAACGGCGCGCTATAGTATGCCGTACGATATGGGCTATAGCCCATGGTCCAAAATGATGAGAAACGAGGCTAACTTTTCTTTTCAAAATTTCAAAAAACATGGGCTATAACCCATCGTTTTTGTCATTTCGTCATTTTTTTTAAATCCTCAAAAATGATGAAAAACGGCGCGCTATAGTATGCCGTACGATATGGGCTATAGCCCATGGTCCAAAATGATGAGAAACGAGGCTAACTTTTTTTTTCAAAATTTCAAAAAACATGGGCTATAACCCATCGTTTTTGTCATTTTGTAATTTTTTTAAAATCCTCAAAAATGATGAAAAACGGCGCGCTATAGTATGCCGTACGATATGGGCTATAGCCCATGGTCCAAAATGATGAGAAACGAGGCTAACTTTTTTTTTCAAAATTTCAAAAAACATGGGCTATAACCCATCGTTTTTGTCATTTCGTCATTTTTTTCAAATCCTCAAAAATGATGAAAAACGGCGCGCTATAGTATGCCGTACGATATGGGCTATATCCCATGGTCCAAAATGATGAGAAACGAGGCTAACTTTTTTTTTCAAAATTTCAAAAAACATGGGCTATAACCCATCGTTTTTGTCATTTCGTCATTTTTTTTAAATCCTCAAAAATGATGAAAAACGGCGCGCTATAGTATGCCGTACGATATGGGCTATAGCCCATGGTCCAAAATGATGAGAAACGAGGCTAACTTTTTTTTTTTCAAAATTTCAAAAAACATGGGCTATAACCCATCGTTTTTGTCATTTCGTCATTTTTTTCAAATCCTCAAAAATGATGAAAAACGGCGCGCTAAAGTATGCCGTACGATATGGGCTATAGCCCATGGTCCAAAATGATGAGAAACGAGGCTAACTATTTTTTTCTAAATTTCAAAAAACATGGGCTATAACCCATCGTTTTTGTCATTTCGTCATTTTTTTCAAATCCTCAAAAATGATGAAAAACGGCGCGCTATAGTATGCCGTACGATATGGGCTATAGCCCATGGTCCAAAATGATGAGAAACGAGGCTAACTTTTTTTTTCAAAATTTCAAAAAACATGGGCTATAACCCATCGTTTTTGTCATTTTGTCATTTTTTTCAAATCCTCAAAAATGATGAAAAACGGTGCGCTATAGTATGCCGTACGATATGGGCTATAGCCCATGGTCCAAAATGATGAGAAACGAGGCTAACTTATTTTTTTGAAATTTCAAAAAACATGGGCTATAACCCATCGTTTTTGTCATTTTGTCATTTTTTTCAAATCCTCAAAAATGATGAAAAACGGCGCGCTATAGTATGCCGTACGATATGGGCTATAGCCCATGGTCCAAAATGATGAGAAACGAGGCTAACTTTTTTTTTCAAAATTCAAAAAACATGGGCTATAACCCATCGTTTTTGTCATTTCGTCATTTTTTTTAAATCCTCAAAAATGATGAAAAACGGCGCGCTATAGTATGCCGTACGATATGGGCTATAGCCCATGGTCCAAAATGATGAGAAACGAGGCTAACTTTTTTTTTTTTTAATTTCAAAAAACATGGGCTATAACCCATCGTTTTTGTCATTTCGTCATTTTTTTCAAATCCTCAAAAATGATGAAAAACGGCGCGCTAAAGTATGCCGTACGATATGGGCTATAGCCCATGGTCCAAAATGATGAGAAACGAGGCTAACTATTTTTTTCTAAATTTCAAAAAACATGGGCTATAACCCATCGTTTTTGTCATTTCGTCATTTTTTTCAAATCCTCAAAAATGATGAAAAACGGCGCGCTATAGTATGCCGTACGATATGGGCTATAGCCCATGGTCCAAAATGATGAGAAACGAGGCTAACTTTTTTTTTCAAAATTTCAAAAAACATGGGCTATAACCCATCGTTTTTGTCATTTTGTCATTTTTTTCAAATCCTCAAAAATGATGAAAAACGGCGCGCTATAGTATGCCGTACGATATGGGCTATAGCCCATGGTCCAAAATGATGAGAAACGAGGCTAACTTTTTTTTTCAAAATTTCAAAAAACATGGGCTATAACCCATCGTTTTTGTCATTTCGTCATTTTTTTTAAATCCTCAAAAATGATGAAAAACGGCGCGCTATAGTATGCCGTACGATATGGGCTATAGCCCATGGTCCAAAATGATGAGAAACGAGGCTAACTTTTTTTTTCAAAATTTCAAAAAACATGGGCTATAACCCATCGTTTTTGTCATTTCGTCATTTTTTTTAAATCCTCAAAAATGATGAAAAACGGCGCGCTATAGTATGCCGTACGATATGGGCTATAGCCCATGGTCCAAAATGATGAGAAACGAGGCTAACTTTTTTTTTCAAAATTTCAAAAAACATGGGCTATAACCCATCGTTTTTGTCATTTTGTCATTTTTTTAAAATCCTCAAAAATGATGAAAAACGGCGCGCTATAGTATGCCGTACGATATGGGCTATAGCCCATGGTCCAAAATGATGAGAAACGAGGCTAACTTTTTTTTTCAAAATTTCAAAAAACATGGGCTATAACCCATCGTTTTTGTCATTTCGTCATTTTTTTCAAATCCTCAAAAATGATGAAAAACGGCGCGCTATAGTATGCCGTACGATATGGGCTATATCCCATGGTCCAAAATGATGAGAAACGAGGCTAACTTTTTTTTTCAAAATTTCAAAAAACATGGGCTATAACCCATCGTTTTTGTCATTTCGTCATTTTTTTTAAATCCTCAAAAATGATGAAAAACGGCGCGCTATAGTATGCCGTACGATATGGGCTATAGCCCATGGTCCAAAATGATGAGAAACGAGGCTAACTTTTTTTTTTCAAAATTTCAAAAAACATGGGCTATAACCCATCGTTTTTGTCATTTCGTCATTTTTTTCAAATCCTCAAAAATGATGAAAAACGGCGCGCTAAAGTATGCCGTACGATATGGGCTATAGCCCATGGTCCAAAATGATGAGAAACGAGGCTAACTATTTTTTTCTAAATTTCAAAAAACATGGGCTATAACCCATCGTTTTTGTCATTTCGTCATTTTTTTCAAATCCTCAAAAATGATGAAAAACGGCGCGCTATAGTATGCCGTACGATATGGGCTATAGCCCATGGTCCAAAATGATGAGAAACGAGGCTAACTTTTTTTTTCAAAATTTCAAAAAACATGGGCTATAACCCATCGTTTTTGTCATTTCGTCATTTTTTTTAAATCCTCAAAAATGATGAAAAACGGCGCGCTATAGTATGCCGTACGATATGGGCTATAGCCCATGGTCCAAAATGATGAGAAACGAGGCTAACTTTTTTTTTTGAAATTTCAAAAAACATGGGCTATAACCCATCGTTTTTGTCATTTCGTAATTTTTTTAAAATCCTCAAAAATGATGAAAAACGGCGCGCTATAGTATGCCGTACGATATGGGCTATAGCCCATGGTCCAAAATGATGAGAAACGAGGCTAACTTTTTTTTTCAAAATTTCAAAAAACATGGGCTATAACCCATCGTTTTTGTCATTTCGTCATTTTTTTTAAATCCTCAAAAATGATGAAAAACGGCGCGCTATAGTATGCCGTACGATATGGGCTATAGCCCATGGTCCAAAATGATGAGAAACGAGGCTATCTTTTTTTTTCAAAATTTCAAAAAACATGGGCTATAACCCATCGTTTTTGTCATTTCGTCATTTTTTTTAAATCCTCAAAAATGATGAAAAACGGCGCGCTATAGTATGCCGTACGATATGGGCTATAGCCCATGGTCCAAAATGATGAGAAACGAGGCTAACTTTTTTTTTCAAAATTTCAAAAAACATGGGCTATAACCCATCGTTTTTGTCATTTTGTAATTTTTTTAAAATCCTCAAAAATGATGAAAAACGGCGCGCTATAGTATGCCGTACGATATGGGCTATAGCCCATGGTCCAAAATGATGAGAAACGAGGCTAACTTTTTTTTTCAAAATTTCAAAAAACATGGGCTATAACCCATCGTTTTTGTCATTTCGTCATTTTTTTCAAATCCTCAAAAATGATGAAAAACGGCGCGCTATAGTATGCCGTACGATATGGGCTATATCCAATGGTCCAAAATGATGAGAAACGAGGCTAACTTTTTTTTTCAAAATTTCAAAAAACATGGGCTATAACCCATCGTTTTTGTCATTTCGTCATTTTTTTTAAATCCTCAAAAATGATGAAAAACGGCGCGCTATAGTATGCCGTACGATATGGGCTATAGCCCATGGTCCAAAATGATGAGAAACGAGGCTAACTTTTTTTTTCAAAATTTCAAAAAACATGGGCTATAACCCATCGTTTTTGTCATTTCGTCATTTTTTAAAAATCCTCAAAAATGATGAAAAACGGCGCGCTATAGTATGCCGTACGATATGGGCTATAGCCCATGGTCCAAAATGATGAGAAACGAGGCTAACTTTTTTTTTCAAAATTTCAAAAAACATGGGCTATAACCCATCGTTTTTGTCATTTTGTCATTTTTTTCAAATCCTCAAAAATGATGAAAAACGGTGCGCTATAGTATGCCGTACGATATGGGCTATAGCCCATGGTCCAAAATGATGAGAAACGAGGCTAACTTTTTTTTTTGAAATTTCAAAAAACATGGGCTATAACCCATCGTTTTTGTCATTTCGTCATTTTTTTTAAATCCTCAAAAATGATGAAAAACGGCGCGCTATAGTATGCCGTACGATATGGGCTATAGCCCATGGTCCAAAATGATGAGAAACGAGGCTAACTTTTTTTTTCAAAATTTCAAAAAACATGGGCTATAACCCATCGTTTTTGTCATTTCGTCATTTTTTTCAAATCCTAAAAAATGATGAAAAACGGCGCGCTATAGTATGCCGTACGATATGGGCTATAGCCCATGGTCCAAAATGATGAGAAACGAGGCTAACTTTTTTTTTTTGAAATTTCAAAAAACATGGGCTATAACCCATCGTTTTTGTCATTTTGTAATTTTTTAAAAATCCTCAAAAATGATGAAAAACGGCGCGCTATAGTATGCCGTACGATATGGGCTATAGCCCATGGTCCAAAATGATGAGAAACGAGGCTAACTTTTTTTTTCAAAATTTCAAAAAACATGGGCTATAACCCATCGTTTTTGTCATTTCGTCATTTTTTTCAAATCCTCAAAAATGATGAAAAACGGCGCGCTATAGTATGCCGTACGATATGGGCTATAGCCCATGGTCCAAAATGATGAGAAACGAGGCTAACTTTTTTTTTCAAAATTTCAAAAAACATGGGCTATAACCCATCGTTTTTGTCATTTCGTCATTTTTTAAAAATCCTCAAAAAGGATGAAAAACGGCGCGCTATAGTATGCCGTACGATATGGGCTATAGCCCATGGTCCAAAATGATGAGAAACGAGGCTAACTTTTTTTTTCAAAATTTCAAAAAACATGGGCTATAACCCATCGTTTTTGTCATTTTGTCATTTTTTTCAAATCCTCAAAAATGATGAAAAACGGTGCGCTATAGTATGCCGTACGATATGGGCTATAGCCCATGGTCCAAAATGATGAGAAACGAGGCTAACTTATTTTTTTGAAATTTCAAAAAACATGGGCTATAACCCATCGTTTTTGTCATTTTGTCATTTTTTTCAAATCCTCAAAAATGATGAAAAACGGCGCGCTATAGTATGCCGTACGATATGGGCTATAGCCCATGGTCCAAAATGATGAGAAACGAGGCTAACTTTTTTTTTCAAAATTTCAAAAAACATGGGCTATAACCCATCGTTTTTGTCATTTCGTCATTTTTTTTAAATCCTCAAAAATGATGAAAAACGGCGCGCTATAGTATGCCGTACGATATGGGCTATAGCCCATGGTCCAAAATGATGAGAAACGAGGCTAACTTTTTTTTTTTTAATTTAAAAAAACATGGGCTATAACCCATCGTTTTTGTCATTTCGTCATTTTTTTCAAATCCTCAAAAATGATGAAAAACGGCGCGCTAAAGTATGCCGTACGATATGGGCTATATCCCATGGTCCAAAATGATGAGAAACGAGGCTAACTTTTTTTTTCAAAATTTCAAAAAACATGGGCTATAACCCATCGTTTTTGTCATTTCGTCATTTTTTTCAAATCCTCAAAAATGATGAAAAACGGCGCGCTATAGTATGCCGTATGATATGGGCTATAGCCCATGGTCCAAAATGATGAGAAACGAGGCTAACTTTTTTTTTTGAAATTTCAAAAAACATGGGCTATAACCCATCGTTTTTGTCAAATTTGTCATTTATTTCAAATCCTCAAAAATGATGAAAAACGGTGCGCTATAGTATGCCGTACGATATGGGCTATAGCCCATGGGCCAAAATGATGAGAAACGAGGCTAACTTATTTTTTTGAAATTTCAAAAAACATGGGCTATAACCCATCGTTTTTGTCATTTCGTCATTTTTTTCAAATCCTCAAAAATGATGAAAAACGGCGCGCTATAGTATGCCGTACGATATGGGCTATAGCCCATGGTCCAAAATGATGAGAAACGAGGCTAACCTTTTTTTTCAAAATTTAAAAAAACATGGGCTATAACCCATCGTTTTTGTCATTTCGTCATTTTTTTTTAATCCTCAAAAATGATGAAAAACGGCGCGCTATAGTATGCCGTACGATATGGGCTATAGCCCATGGTCCAAAATGATGAGAAACGAGGCTAACTTTTTTTTTTGAAATTTCAAAAAACATGGGCTATAACCCATCGTTTTTGTCATTTTGTCATTTTTTTCAAATCCTCAAAAATGATGAAAAACGGCGCGCTATAGTATGCCGTACGATATGGGCTATAGCCCATGGTCCAAAATGATGAGAAACGAGGCTAACTTTTTTTTTCAAAATTCAAAAAACATGGGCTATAACCCATCGTTTTTGTCATTTCGTCATTTTTTTTAAATCCTCAAAAATGATGAAAAACGGCGCGCTATAGTATGCCGTACGATATGGGCTATAGCCCATGGTCCAAAATGATGAGAAACGAGGCTAACTTTTTTTTTTCAAAATTTCAAAAAACATGGGCTATAACCCATCGTTTTTGTCATTTCGTCATTTTTTTCAAATCCTCAAAAATGATGAAAAACGGCGCGCTAAAGTATGCCGTACGATATGGGCTATAGCCCATGGTCCAAAATGATGAGAAACGAGGCTAACTATTTTTTTCTAAATTTCAAAAAACATGGGCTATAACCCATCGTTTTTGTCATTTCGTCATTTTTTTCAAATCCTCAAAAATTATGAAAAACGGCGCGCTATAGTATGCCGTACGATATGGGCTATAGCCCATGGTCCAAAATGATGAGAAACGAGGCTAACTTTTTTTTTCAAAATTTCAAAAAACATGGGCTATAACCCATCGTTTTTGTCATTTCGTCATTTTTTTTAAATCCTCAAAAATGATGAAAAACGGCGCGCTATAGTATGCCGTACGATATGGGCTATAGCCCATGGTCCAAAATGATGAGAAACAAGGCTAACTTTTTTTTTTGAAATTTCAAAAAACATGGGCTATAACCCATCGTTTTTGTCATTTCGTAATTTTTTTTAAATCCTCAAAAATGATGAAAAACGGCGCGCTATAGTATGCCGTACGATATGGGCTATAGCCCATGGTCCAAAATGATGAGAAACGAGGCTAACTTTTTTTTTCAAATTTTCAAAAAACATGGGCTATAACCCATCGTTTTTGTCATTTCGTCATTTTTTTTAAATCCTCAAAAATGATGAAAAACGGCGCGCTATAGTATGCCGTACGATATGGGCTATAGCCCATGGTCCAAAATGATGAGAAACGAGGCTAACTTTTTTTTTCAAAATTTCAAAAAACATGGGCTATAACCCATCGTTTTTGTCATTTCGTCATTTTTTTAAAATCCTCAAAATGATGAAAAACGGCGCGCTATAGTATGCCGTACGATATGGGCTATAGCCCATGGTCCAAAGTGATGAGAAACAAGGCTAACTTTTTTTTTCAAAATTTCAAAAAACATGGGCTATAACCCATCGTTTTTGTCATTTTGTCATTTTTTTCAAATCCTCAAAAATGATGAAAAACGGTGCGCTATAGTATGCCGTACGATATGGGCTATAGCCCATGGTCCAAAATGATGAGAAACGAGGCTAACTTATTTTTTTGAAATTTCAAAAAACATGGGCTATAACCCATCGTTTTTGTCATTTTGTCATTTTTTTCAAATCCTCAAAAATGATGAAAAACGGCGCGCTATAGTATGCCGTACGATATGGGCTATAGCCCATGGTCCAAAATGATGAGAAACGAGGCTAACTTTTTTTTTCAAAATTTCAAAAAACATGGGCTATAACCCATCGTTTTTGTCATTTCGTCATTTTTTTTAAATCCTCAAAAATGATGAAAAACGGCGCGCTATAGTATGCCGTACGATATGGGCTATAGCCCATGGTCCAAAATGATGAGAAACGAGGCTAACTTTTTTTTTTCAAAATTTCAAAAAACATGGGCTATAACCCATCGTTTTTGTCATTTCGTCATTTTTTTCAAATCCTCAAAAATGATGAAAAACGGCGCGCTAAAGTATGCCGTACGATATGGGCTATAGCCCATGGTCCAAAATGATGAGAAACGAGGCTAACTATTTTTTTCTAAATTTCAAAAAACATGGGCTATAACCCATCGTTTTTGTCATTTCGTCATTTTTTTCAAATCCTCAAAAATTATGAAAAACGGCGCGCTATAGTATGCCGTACGATATGGGCTATAGCCCATGGTCCAAAATGATGAGAAACGAGGCTAACTTTTTTTTTCAAAATTTCAAAAAACATGGGCTATAACCCATCGTTTTTGTCATTTCGTCATTTTTTTTAAATCCTCAAAAATGATGAAAAACGGCGCGCTATAGTATGCCGTACGATATGGGCTATAGCCCATGGTCCAAAATGATGAGAAACAAGGCTAACTTTTTTTTTTGAAATTTCAAAAAACATGGGCTATAACCCATCGTTTTTGTCATTTCGTAATTTTTTTTAAATCCTCAAAAATGATGAAAAACGGCGCGCTATAGTATGCCGTACGATATGGGCTATAGCCCATGGTCCAAAATGATGAGAAACGAGGCTAACTTTTTTTTTCAAAATTTCAAAAAACATGGGCTATAACCCATCGTTTTTGTCATTTCGTCATTTTTTTTAAATCCTCAAAATGATGAAAAACGGCGCGCTATAGTATGCCGTACGATATGGGCTATAGCCCATGGTCCAAAGTGATGAGAAACGAGGCTAACTTTTTTTTTCAAAATTTCAAAAAACATGGGCTATAACCCATCGTTTTTGTCATTTTGTCATTTTTTTCAAATCCTCAAAAATGATGAAAAACGGTGCGCTATAGTATGCCGTACGATATGGGCTATAGCCCATGGTCCAAAATGATGAGAAACGAGGCTAACTTATTTTTTTGAAATTTCAAAAAACATGGGCTATAACCCATCGTTTTTGTCATTTTGTCATTTTTTTCAAATCCTCAAAAATGATGAAAAACGGCGCGCTATAGTATGCCGTACGATATGGGCTATAGCCCATGGTCCAAAATGATGAGAAACGAGGCTAACTTTTTTTTTCAAAATTTCAAAAAACATGGGCTATAACCCATCGTTTTTGTCATTTCGTCATTTTTTTTAAATCCTCAAAAATGATGAAAAACGGCGCGCTATAGTATGCCGTACGATATGGGCTATAGCCCATGGTCCAAAATGATGAGAAACGAGGCTAACTTTTTTTTTTTAAATTTCAAAAAACATGGGCTATAACCCATCGTTTTTGTCATTTCGTCATTTTTTTCAAATCCTCAAAAATTATGAAAAACGGAGCGCTAAAGTATGCCGTACGATATGGGCTATATCCCATGGTCCAAAATGATGAGAAACGAGGCTAACTTTTTTTTTCAAAATTTCAAAAAACATGGGCTATAACCCATCGTTTTTGTCATTTCGTCATTTTTTTCAAATCCTCAAAAATGATTAAAAACGGCGCGCTATAGTATGCCGTACGATATGGGCTATAGCCCATGGTCCAAAATGATGAGAAACGAGGCTAACTATTTTTTTCTAAATTTCAAAAAACATGGGCTATAACCCATCGTTTTTGTCATTTCGTCATTTTTTTCAAATCCTCAAAAATTATGAAAAACGGCGCGCTATAGTATGCCGTACGATATGGGCTATAGCCCATGGTCCAAAATGATGAGAAACGAGGCTAACTTTTTTTTTCAAAATTTCAAAAAACATGGGCTATAACCCATCGTTTTTGTCATTTCGTCATTTTTTTTAAATCCTCAAAAATGATGAAAAACGGCGCGCTATAGTATGCCGTACGATATGGGCTATAGCCCATGGTCCAAAATGATGAGAAACAAGGCTAACTTTTTTTTTTGAAATTTCAAAAAACATGGGCTATAACCCATCGTTTTTGTCATTTCGTAATTTTTTTTAAATCCTCAAAAATGATGAAAAACGGCGCGCTATAGTATGCCGTACGATATGGGCTATAGCCCATGGTCCAAAATGATGAGAAACGAGGCTAACTTTTTTTTTCAAAATTTCAAAAAACATGGGCTATAACCCATCGTTTTTGTCATTTCGTCATTTTTTTAAAATCCTCAAAATGATGAAAAACGGCGCGCTATAGTATGCCGTACGATATGGGCTATAGCCCATGGTCCAAAGTGATGAGAAACGAGGCTAACTTTTTTTTTCAAAATTTCAAAAAACATGGGCTATAACCCATCGTTTTTGTCATTTTGTCATTTTTTTCAAATCCTCAAAAATGATGAAAAACGGTGCGCTATAGTATGCCGTACGATATGGGCTATAGCCCATGGTCCAAAATGATGAGAAACGAGGCTAACTTATTTTTTTGAAATTTCAAAAAACATGGGCTATAACCCATCGTTTTTGTCATTTTGTCATTTTTTTCAAATCCTCAAAAATGATGAAAAACGGCGCGCTATAGTATGCCGTACGATATGGGCTATAGCCCATGGTCCAAAATGATGAGAAACGAGGCTAACTTTTTTTTTCAAAATTTCAAAAAACATGGGCTATAACCCATCGTTTTTGTCATTTCGTCATTTTTTTCAAATCCTCAAAAATGATGAAAAACGGCGCGCTATAGTATGCCGTACGATATGGGCTATAGCCCATGGTCCAAAATGATGAGAAACGAGGCTAACTTATTTTTTTGAAATTTCAAAAAACATGGGCTATAACCCATCGTTTTTGTCATTTTGTCATTTTTTTCAAATCCTCAAAAATGATGAAAAACGGCGCGCTATAGTATGCCGTACGATATGGACTATAGCCCATGGTCCAAAATGATGAGAAACGAGGCTAACTTTTTTTTTCAAAATTCAAAAAACATGGGCTATAACCCATCGTTTTTGTCATTTCGTCATTTTTTTTAAATCCTCAAAAATGATGAAAAACGGCGCGCTATAGTATGCCGTACGATATGGGCTATAGCCCATGGTCCAAAATGATGAGAAACGAGGCTAACTATTTTTTTCAAAATTTCAAAAAACATGGGCTATAACCCATCGTTTTTGTCATTTCGTCATTTTTTTCAAATCCTCAAAAATGATGAAAAACGGCGCGCTATAGTATGCCGTACGATATGGGCTATAGCCCATGGTCCAAAATGATGAGAAACGAGGCTAACTTTTTTTTTCAAAATTTCAAAAAACATGGGCTATAACCCATCGTTTTTGTCATTTCGTCATTTTTTTTAAATCCTCAAAAATGATGAAAAACGGCGCGCTATAGTATGCCGTACGATATGGGCTATAGCCCATGGTCCAAAATGATGAGAAACAAGGCTAACTTTTTTTTTTGAAATTTCAAAAAACATGGGCTATAACCCATCGTTTTTGTCATTTCGTAATTTTTTTTAAATCCTCAAAAATGATGAAAAACGGCGCGCTATAGTATGCCGTACGATATGGGCTATAGCCCATGGTCCAAAATGATGAGAAACGAGGCTAACTTTTTTTTTCAAAATTTCAAAAAACATGGGCTATAACCCATCGTTTTTGTCATTTCGTCATTTTTTTTTAATCCTCAAAAATGATGAAAAACGGCGCGCTATAGTATGCCGTACGATATGGGCTATAGCCCATGGTCCAAAATGATGAGAAACGAGGCTAACTTTTTTTTTCAAAATTTCAAAAAACATGGGCTATAACCCATCGTTTTTGTCATTTCGTCATTTTTTTAAAATCCTCAAAATGATGAAAAACGGCGCGCTATAGTATGCCGTACGATATGGGCTATAGCCCATGGTCCAAAGTGATGAGAAACGAGGCTAACTTTTTTTTTCAAAATTTCAAAAAACATGGGCTATAACCCATCGTTTTTGTCATTTTGTCATTTTTTTCAAATCCTCAAAAATGATGAAAAACGGTGCGCTATAGTATGCCGTACGATATGGGCTATAGCCCATGGTCCAAAATGATGAGAAACGAGGCTAACTTATTTTTTTGAAATTTCAAAAAACATGGGCTATAACCCATCGTTTTTGTCATTTTGTCATTTTTTTCAAATCCTCAAAAATGATGAAAAACGGCGCGCTATAGTATGCCGTACGATATGGGCTATAGCCCATGGTCCAAAATGATGAGAAATGAGGCTAACTTTTTTTTTCAAAATTTCAAAAAACATGGGCTATAACCCATCGTTTTTGTCATTTCGTCATTTTTTTTAAATCCTCAAAAATGATGAAAAACGGCGCGCTATAGTATGCCGTACGATATGGGCTATAGCCCATGGTCCAAAATGATGAGAAACGAGGCTAACTTTTTTTTTTTAAATTTCAAAAAACATGGGCTATAACCCATCGTTTTTGTCATTTCGTCATTTTTTTTAAATCCTCAAAAATGATGAAAAACGGAGCGCTAAAGTATGCCGTACGATATGGGCTATATCCCATGGTCCAAAATGATGAGAAACGAGGCTAACTTTTTTTTTCAAAATTTCAAAAAACATGGGCTATAACCCATCGTTTTTGTCATTTCGTCATTTTTTTCAAATCCTCAAAAATGATGAAAAACGGCGCGCTATAGTATGCCGTACGATATGGGCTATAGCCCATGGTCCAAAATGATGAGAAACGAGGCTAACTTTTTTTTTTGAAATTTCAAAAAACATGGGCTATAACCCATCGTTTTTGTCAAATTTGTCATTTATTTCAAATCCTCAAAAATGATGAAAAACGGTGCGCTATAGTATGCCGTACGATATGGGCTATAGCCCATGGTCCAAAATGATGAGAAACGAGGCTAACTTATTTTTTTGAAATTTCAAAAAACATGGGCTATAACCCATCGTTTTTGTCATTTCGTCATTTTTTTCAAATCCTCAAAAATGATGAAAAACGGCGCGCTATAGTATGCCGTACGATATGGGCTATAGCCCATGGTCCAAAATGATGAGAAACGAGGCTAACTTTTTTTTTCAAAATTTCAAAAAACATGGGCTATAACCCATCGTTTTTGTCATTTCGTCATTTTTTTTTAATCCTCAAAAATGATGAAAAACGGCGCGCTATAGTATGCCGTACGATATGGGCTATAGCCCATGGTCCAAAATGATGAGAAACGAGGCTAACTTTTTTTTTTGAAATTTCAAAAAACATGGGCTATAACCCATCGTTTTTGTCATTTTGTAATTTTTTTAAAATCCTCAAAAATGATGAAAAACGGCGCGCTATAGTATGCCGTACGATATGGGCTATAGCCCATGGTCCAAAATGATGAGAAACGAGGCTAACTTTTTTTTTCAAAATTTCAAAAAACATGGGCCATCGTTTTTGTCATTTCGTCATTTTTTTCAAATCCTCAAAAATGATGAAAAACGGCGCGCTATAGTATGCCGTACGATATGGGCTATATCCCATGGTCCAAAATGATGAGAAACGAGGCTAACTTTTTTTTTCAAAATTTCAAAAAACATGGGCTATAACCCATCGTTTTTGTCAAATTTGTCATTTATTTCAAATCCTCAAAAATGATGAAAAACGGTGCGCTATAGTATGCCGTACGATATGGGCTATAGCCCATGGTCCAAAATGATGAGAAACGAGGCTAACTTTTTTTTTGAAATTTCAAAAAACATGGGCTATAACCCATCGTTTTTGTCATTTCGTCATTTTTTTCAAATCCTCAAAAATGATGAAAAACGGCGCGCTATAGTATGCCGTACGATATGGGCTATAGCCCATGGTCCAAAGTGATGAGAAACGAGGCTAACTTTTTTTTTCAAAATTTCAAAAAACATGGGCTATAACCCATCGTTTTTGTCATTTCGTCATTTTTTTTTAATCCTCAAAAATGATGAAAAACGGCGCGCTATAGTATGCCGTACGATATGGGCTATAGCCCATGGTCCAAAATGATGAGAAACGAGGCTAACTTTTTTTTTTGAAATTTCAAAAAACATGGGCTATAACCCATCGTTTTTGTCATTTTGTAATTTTTTTAAAATCCTCAAAAATGATGAAAAACGGCGCGCTATAGTATGCCGTACGATATGGGCTATAGCCCATGGTCCAAAATGATGAGAAACGAGGCTAACTTATTTTTTTGAAATTTCAAAAAACATGGGCTATAACCCATCGTTTTTGTCATTTTGTCATTTTTTTCAAATCCTCAAAAATGATGAAAAACGGCGCGCTATAGTATGCCGTACGATATGGGCTATAGCCCATGGTCCAAAATGATGAGAAACGAGGCTAACTTTTTTTTTCAAAATTTCAAAAAACATGGGCTATAACCCATCGTTTTTGTCATTTCGTCATTTTTTTTAAATCCTCAAAAATGATGAAAAACGGCGCGCTATAGTATGCCGTACGATATGGGCTATAGCCCATGGTCCAAAATGATGAGAAACGAGGCTAACTTTTTTTTTTTAAATTTCAAAAAACATGGGCTATAACCCATCGTTTTTGTCATTTCGTCATTTTTTTCAAATCCTCAAAAATGATGAAAAACGGAGCGCTAAAGTATGCCGTACGATATGGGCTATATCCCATGGTCCAAAATGATGAGAAACGAGGCTAACTTTTTTTTTCAAAATTTCAAAAAACATGGGCTATAACCCATCGTTTTTGTCATTTCGTCATTTTTTTCAAATCCTCAAAAATGATGAAAAACGGCGCGCTATAGTATGCCGTACGATATGGGCTATAGCCCATGGTCCAAAATGATGAGAAACGAGGCTAACTTTTTTTTTTGAAATTTCAAAAAACATGGGCTATAACCCATCGTTTTTGTCAAATTTGTCATTTATTTCAAATCCTCAAAAATGATGAAAAACGGTGCGCTATAGTATGCCGTACGATATGGGCTATAGCCCATGGTCCAAAATGATGAGAAACGAGGCTAACTTATTTTTTTGAAATTTCAAAAAACATGGGCTATAACCCATCGTTTTTGTCATTTCGTCATTTTTTTCAAATCCTCAAAAATGATGAAAAACGGCGCGCTATAGTATGCCGTACGATATGGGCTATAGCCCATGGTCCAAAATGATGAGAAACGAGGCTAACTTTTTTTTTCAAAATTTCAAAAAACATGGGCTATAACCCATCGTTTTTGTCATTTCGTCATTTTTTTTTAATCCTCAAAAATGATGAAAAACGGCGCGCTATAGTATGCCGTACGATATGGGCTATAGCCCATGGTCCAAAATGATGAGAAACGAGGCTAACTTTTTTTTTTGAAATTTCAAAAAACATGGGCTATAACCCATCGTTTTTGTCATTTTGTAATTCTTTTAAAATCCTCAAAAATGATGAAAAACGGCGCGCTATAGTATGCCGTACGATATGGGCTATAGCCCATGGTCCAAAATGATGAGAAACGAGGCTAACTTTTTTTTTCAAAATTTCAAAAAACATGGGCCATCGTTTTTGTCATTTCGTCATTTTTTTCAAATCCTCAAAAATGATGAAAAACGGCGCGCTATAGTATGCCGTACGATATGGGCTATATCCCATGGTCCAAAATGATGAGAAACGAGGCTAACTTTTTTTTTCAAAATTTCAAAAAACATGGGCTATAACCCATCGTTTTTGTCAAATTTGTCATTTATTTCAAATCCTCAAAAATGATGAAAAACGGTGCGCTATAGTATGCCGTACGATATGGGCTATAGCCCATGGTCCAAAATGATGAGAAACGAGGCTAACTTTTTTTTTGAAATTTCAAAAAACATGGGCTATAACCCATCGTTTTTGTCATTTCGTCATTTTTTTCAAATCCTCAAAAATGATGAAAAACGGCGCGCTATAGTATGCCGTACGATATGGGCTATAGCCCATGGTCCAAAGTGATGAGAAACGAGGCTAACTTTTTTTTTCAAAATTTCAAAAAACATGGGCCATCGTTTTTTTCA
The DNA here is from genome assembly GCF_963924005.1 of Protomyctophum bolini. Lineage (NCBI taxonomy): Eukaryota > Metazoa > Chordata > Actinopteri > Myctophiformes > Myctophidae > Protomyctophum > Protomyctophum bolini. Next base: position 24,179,726 of record NC_137866.1, read on the forward strand.
TTTCGTCATTTTTTTCAAATCCTCAAAAATGATGAAAAACGGCGCGCTATAGTATGCCGTACGATATGGGCTATATCCCATGGTCCAAAATGATGAGAAACGAGGCTAACTTTTTTTTTCAAAATTTCAAAAAACATGGGCTATAACCCATCGTTTTTGTCATTTCGTCATTTTTTTTAAATCCTCAAAAATGATGAAAAACGGCGCGCTATAGTATGCCGTACGATATGGGCTATAGCCCATGGTCCAAAATGATGAGAAACGAGGCTAACTTTTTTTTTCAAAATTTCAAAAAACATGGGCTATAACCCATCGTTTTTGTCATTTCGTCATTTTTTTTAAATCCTCAAAAATGATGAAAAACGGCGCGCTATAGTATGCCGTACGATATGGGCTATAGCCCATGGTCCAAAATGATGAGAAACGAGGCTAACTTTTTTTTTCAAAATTTCAAAAAACATGGGCTATAACCCATCGTTTTTGTCATTTTGTAATTTTTTTCAAATCCTCAAAAATGATGAAAAACGGTGCGCTATAGTATGCCGTACGATATGGGCTATAGCCCATGGTCCAAAATGATGAGAAACGAGGCTAACTTATTTTTTTGAAATTTCAAAAAACATGGGCTATAACCCATCGTTTTTGTCATTTTGTCATTTTTTTCAAATCCTCAAAAATGATGAAAAACGGCGCGCTATAGTATGCCGTACGATATGGGCTATAGCCCATGGTCCAAAATGAAGAGAAACGAGGCTAACTTTTTTTTTCAAAATTCAAAAAACATGGGCTATAACCCATCGTTTTTGTCATTTCGTCATTTTTTTTAAATCCTCAAAAATGATGAAAAACGGCGCGCTATAGTATGCCGTACGATATGGGCTATAGCCCATGGTCCAAAATGATGAGAAACGAGGCTAACTTTTTTTTTTTAATTTAAAAAAACATGGGCTATAACCCATCGTTTTTGTCATTTCGTCATTTTTTTCAAATCCTCAAAAATGATGAAAAACGGCGCGCTATAGTATGCCGTACGATATGGGCTATAGCCCATGGTCCAAAATGATGAGAAACGAGGCTAACTTGTGTCAAAATGTTTTTTGAAATTTTGAAAAAAAAAGTTAGCCTCGTTTCTCATCATTTTGGACCATGGGCTATAGCCCATATCGTACGGCATACTATAGCGCGCCGTTTTTCATCATTTTTGAGGAATTGAAAAAAATGACGAAATGACAAAAACGATGGGTTATAGCCCATGTTTTTTGACATTTTGAAAAAAAAAGTTAGCCTCGTTTCTCATCATTTTGGACCGTGGGCTATAGCCCATATCGTACGGCATACTATAGCGCGCAGTTTTTCATCATTTTTGAGGATTTGAAAAAAATGACGAAATGACAAAAACGATGGGTTATAGCCCATGTTTTTTGAAATTTTGAAAAAAAAAGTTATTCTTGTTTCTCATCATTTTGGACCATGGGCTATAGCCCATATCGTACAGCATACTATAGCGCGCCGTTTTTCATCATTTTTGATGATTTGACAAAAATGAAAAAATGAAAAAACGATGGGTTATAGCCCATGTTTTTTGAAATTTTGGAAAAAAAAAGTTAGCCTCGTTTCTCATCATCATTTTGAGGTTTTGAAAAAAATGACGAAATTACAAAAACGATGGGTTATAGCCCATGTTTTTTGAAATTTTGAAAATAAAAGTTAGCCTCGTTTCTCATAATTTTGGACCGTGGGCTATAGCCCATATCGTACGGCATACTATAGCGCGCAGTTTTTCATCATTTTTGAGGATTTGAAAAAAATGACGAAATGACAAAAACGATGGGTTATAGCCCATGTTTTTTGAAATTTTGAAAAAAAAAGTTATTCTTGTTTCTCATCATTTTGGACCATGGGCTATAGCCCATATCGTACAGCATACTATAGCGCGCCGTTTTTCATCATTTTTGATGATTTGACAAAAATGAAAAAATGAAAAAACGATGGGTTATAGCCCATGTTTTTTGAAATTTTGGAAAAAAAAGTTAGCCTCGTTTCTCATCATTTTGGACCATGGGCTATAGCCCATATCGTACGACATACTATAGCGCGCAGTTTTTCATCATTTTTGAGGTTTTGAAAAAAATGACGAAATTACAAAAACGATGGGTTATAGCCCATGTTTTTTGAAATTTTGAAAAAAAAAGTTAGCCTCGTTTCTCATCATTTTGGACCATGGGCTATAGCCCATATCGTACGGCATACTATAGCGCGCCGTTTTTCATCATTTTTGAGGAATTTAAAAAAATGACGAAATGACAAAAACGATGGGTTATAGCCCATGTTTTTTGAAATTTTGAAAAAAAAAGTTATCCTTGTTTCTCATCATTTTGGACAATGGGCTATAGCCCATATCGTACGGCATACTATAGCGCGCCGTTTTTCATCATTTTTGATGATTTGACAAAAATGAAAAAAACGATGGGTTATAGCCCATGTTTTTTGAAATTTTGGAAAAAAAAGTTAGCCTCGTTTCTCATCATTTTGGACCATGGGCTATAGCCCATATCGTACGGCATACTATAGCGTGCAGTTTTTCATCATTTTTGAGGATTTGAAAAAAATGACGAAATTACAAAAACGATGGGTTATAGCCCATGTTTTTTGAAATTTTGGGAAAAAAAGTTAGCCTCGTTTCTCATCATTTTGGACCATGGGCTATAGCCCATATCGTACGGCATACTATAGCGCGCCGTTTTTCATCATTTTTGAGGAATTGAAAAAAATGACGAAATGACAAAAACGATGGGTTATAGCCCATGTTTTTTGAAAATTTGAAAAAAAAAGTTAGCCTCGTTTCTCATCATTTTGGACCATGGGCTATAGCCCATATCGTACGGCATACTATAGCGCGCCGTTTTTCATCATTTTTGAGGAATTGAAAAAAATGACGAAATGACAAAAACGATGGGTTATAGCCCATGTTTTTTGAAATTTTGAAAAAAAAAGTTGTCCTTGTTTCTCATCATTTTGGACCGTGGGCTATAGCCCATATCGTACGGCATACTATAGCGCGCAGTTTTTCATCATTTTTGAGGATTTGAAAAAAATGACGAAATGACAAAAACGATGGGTTATAGCCCATGTTTTTTGAAATTTTGAAAAAAAAAGTTATCCTTGTTTCTCATCATTTTGGACCATGGGCTATAGCCCATATCGTACGGCATACTATAGCGCGCCGTTTTTCATCATTTTTGATGATTTGACAAAAATGAAAAAATGAAAAAAACGATGGGTTATAGCCCATGTTTTTTGAAATTTTGGAAAAAAAAGTTAGCCTCGTTTCTCATCATTTTGGACCATGGGCTATAGCCCATATCGTACGACATACTATAGCGCGCAGTTTTTCATCATTTTTGAGGATTTGAAAAAAATGACGAAATTACAAAAACGATGGGTTATAGCCCATGTTTTTTTAAATTTTGAAAAAAAAAGTTAGCCTCGTTTCTCATCATTTTGGACCATGGGCTATAGCCCATATCGTACGGCATACTATAGCGCGCCGTTTTTCATCATTTTTGAGGAATTGAAAAAAATGACGAAATGACAAAAACGATGGGTTATAGCCCATGTTTTTTGAAATTTTGAAAAAAAAAGTTAGCCTCGTTTCTCATCATTTTGGACCGTGGGCTATAGCCCATATCGTACGGCATACTATAGCGCGCAGTTTTTCATCATTTTTGAAGATTTGAAAAAAATTACGAAATGACAAAAACGATGGGTTATAGCCCATGTTTTTTGAAATTTTGAAAAAAAAAGTTATCCTTGTTTCTCATCATTTTGGACAATGGGCTATAGCCCATATCGTACGGCATACTATAGCGCGCCGTTTTTCATCATTTTTGATGATTTGACAAAAATGAAAAAAACGATGGGTTATAGCCCATGTTTTTTGAAATTTTGGAAAAAAAAGTTAGCCTCGTTTCTCATCATTTTGGACCATGGGCTATAGCCCATATCGTACGGCATACTATAGCGCGCAGTTTTTCATCATTTTTGAGGATTTGAAAAAAATGACGAAATTACAAAAACGATGGGTTATAGCCCATGTTTTTTGAAATTTTGGAAAAAAAAAGTTAGCCTCGTTTCTCATCATTTTGGACCATGGGCTATAGCCCATATCGTACGGCATACTATAGCGCGCAGTTTTTCATCATTTTTGAAGATTTGAAAAAAATGAAAAAATGAAAAAAAACGATGGGTTATTGCCCATGTTTTTTGAAATTTTGGGAAAAAAAGTTAGCCTCGTTTCTCATCATTTTGGACCATGGGCTATAGCCCATATCGTACGGCATACTATAGCGCGCAGTTTTTCATCATTTTTGAGGATTTGAAAAAAATGACGAAATTACAAAAACGATGGGTTATAGCCCATGTTTTTTGAAATTTTGAAAAAAAAAAGTTAGCCTCGTTTCTCATCATTTTGGACCATGGGCTATAGCCCATATCGTACGGCATACTATAGCGCGCAGTTTTTCATCATTTTTGAAGATTTGAAAAAAATGACGAAATGACAAAAACGATGGGTTATAGCCCATGTTTTTTGAAATTTTGAAAAAAAAAGTTATCCTTGTTTCTCATCATTTTGGACCATGGGCTATAGCCCATATCGTACGGCATACTATAGCGCGCCGTTTTTCATCATTTTTGATGATTTGACAAAAATGAAAAAATGAAAAAAACGATGGGTTATAGCCCATGTTTTTTGAAATTTTGGAAAAAAAAGTTAGCCTCGTTTCTCATCATTTTGGACCATGGGCTATAGCCCATATCGTACGACATACTATAGCGCGCAGTTTTTCATCATTTTTGAGGATTTGAAAAAAATGACGAAATTACAAAAACGATGGGTTATAGCCCATGTTTTTTGAAATTTTGAAAAAAAAAGTTAGCCTCGTTTCTCATCATTTTGGACCATGGGCTATAGCCCATATCGTACGGCATACTATAGCGCGCCGTTTTTCATCATTTTTGAGGAATTGAAAAAAATGACGAAATGACAAAAACGATGGGTTATAGCCCATGTTTTTTGAAATTTTGAAAAAAAAAGTTAGCCTCGTTTCTCATCATTTTGGACCGTGGGCTATAGCCCATATCGTACGGCATACTATAGCGCGCAGTTTTTCATCATTTTTGAAGATTTGAAAAAAATTACGAAATGACAAAAACGATGGGTTATAGCCCATGTTTTTTGAAATTTTGAAAAAAAAAGTTATCCTTGTTTCTCATCATTTTGGACAATGGGCTATAGCCCATATCGTACGGCATACTATAGCGCGCCGTTTTTCATCATTTTTGATGATTTGACAAAAATGAAAAAAACGATGGGTTATAGCCCATGTTTTTTGAAATTTTGGAAAAAAAAGTTAGCCTCGTTTCTCATCATTTTGGACCATGGGCTATAGCCCATATCGTACGGCATACTATAGCGCGCAGTTTTTCATCATTTTTGAGGATTTGAAAAAAATGACGAAATTACAAAAACGATGGGTTATAGCCCATGTTTTTTGAAATTTTGGAAAAAAAAAGTTAGCCTCGTTTCTCATCATTTTGGACCATGGGCTATAGCCCATATCGTACGGCATACTATAGCGCGCAGTTTTTCATCATTTTTGAAGATTTGAAAAAAATGAAAAAATGAAAAAAAACGATGGGTTATAGCCCATGTTTTTTGAAATTTTGGGAAAAAAAGTTAGCCTCGTTTCTCATCATTTTGGACCATGGGCTATAGCCCATATCGTACGGCATACTATAGCGCGCAGTTTTTCATCATTTTTGAGGATTTGAAAAAAATGACGAAATTACAAAAACGATGGGTTATAGCCCATGTTTTTTGAAATTTTGAAAAAAAAAGTTAGCCTCGTTTCTCATCATTTTGGACCATGGGCTATAGCCCATATCGTACGGCATACTATAGCGCGCAGTTTTTCATCATTTTTGAAGATTTGAAAAAAATGACGAAATGACAAAAACGATGGGTTATAGCCCATGTTTTTTGAAATTTTGAAAAAAAAAGTTATCCTTGTTTCTCATCATTTTGGACCATGGGCTATAGCCCATATCGTACGGCATACTATAGCGCGCCGTTTTTCATCATTTTTGATGATTTGACAAAAATGACGAAATTACAAAAACGATGGGTTATAGCCCATGTTTTTTGAAATTTTGAAAAAAAAAGTTAGCCTCGTTTCTCATCATTTTGGACCATGGGCTATAGCCCATATCGTACGGCATACTATAGCGCGCCGTTTTTCATCATTTTTGAGGAATTGAAAAAAATGACGAAATGACAAAAACGATGGGTTATAGCCCATGTTTTTTGAAATTTTGAAAAAAAAAGTTAGCCTCGTTTCTCATCATTTTGGACCGTGGGCTATAGCCCATATCGTACGGCATACTATAGCGCGCAGTTTTTCATCATTTTTGAAGATTTGAAAAAAATTACGAAATGACAAAAACGATGGGTTATAGCCCATGTTTTTTGAAATTTTGAAAAAAAAAGTTATCCTTGTTTCTCATCATTTTGGACAATGGGCTATAGCCCATATCGTACGGCATACTATAGCGCGCCGTTTTTCATCATTTTTGATGATTTGACAAAAATGAAAAAAACGATGGGTTATAGCCCATGTTTTTTGAAATTTTGGAAAAAAAAGTTAGCCTCGTTTCTCATCATTTTGGACCATGGGCTATAGCCCATATCGTACGGCATACTATAGCGCGCAGTTTTTCATCATTTTTGAGGATTTGAAAAAAATGACGAAATTACAAAAACGATGGGTTATAGCCCATGTTTTTTGAAATTTTGGAAAAAAAAAGTTAGCCTCGTTTCTCATCATTTTGGACCATGGGCTATAGCCCATATCGTACGGCATACTATAGCGCGCAGTTTTTCATCATTTTTGAAGATTTGAAAAAAATGAAAAAATGAAAAAAAACGATGGGTTATAGCCCATGTTTTTTGAAATTTTGGGAAAAAAAGTTAGCCTCGTTTCTCATCATTTTGGACCATGGGCTATAGCCCATATCGTACGGCATACTATAGCGCGCAGTTTTTCATCATTTTTGAGGATTTGAAAAAAATGACGAAATTACAAAAACGATGGGTTATAGCCCATGTTTTTTGAAATTTTGAAAAAAAAAGTTAGCCTCGTTTCTCATCATTTTGGACCATGGGCTATAGCCCATATCGTACGGCATACTATAGCGCGCAGTTTTTCATCATTTTTGAAGATTTGAAAAAAATGACGAAATGACAAAAACGATGGGTTATAGCCCATGTTTTTTGAAATTTTGAAAAAAAAAGTTATCCTTGTTTCTCATCATTTTGGACCATGGGCTATAGCCCATATCGTACGGCATACTATAGCGCGCCGTTTTTCATCATTTTTGATGATTTGACAAAAATGAAAAAATGAAAAAAAACGATGGGTTATAGCCCATGTTTTTTGAAATTTTGGGAAAAAAAGTTAGCCTCGTTTCTCATCATTTTGGACCATGGGCTATAGCCCATATCGTACGGCATACTATAGCGCGCCGTTTTTCATCATTTTTGATTATTTGACAAAAATGAAAAAATGAAAATTGGAAATTGCGGAAATTGTGGAATTTGACAAAAATGAAAAAATGAAAATTGGAAATTGCGGAAATTGCGGAAATTGGAAATTGAAAAAAAAAAAAACGATGGGTTATAGCCCATGTTTTTTGAAATTTTGAAAAAAAAAGTTAGCCTCGTTTCTCATCATTTTGGACCATGGGCTATAGCCCATATCGTACGACATACTATAGCGCGCAGTTTTTCATCATTTTTGATGATTTGACAAAAATGAATAAAAGGAAAAAAACGATGGGTTATAGCCCATGTTTTTTGAAATTTTGAAAAAAAAAGTTAGCCTCGTTTCTCATCATTTTGGACCATGGGCTATAACCCATTTCGTACGGCATACTATAGCGCGCAGTTTTTCATCATTTTTGATGATTTGACAAAAATGACGAAATGACAAAAACGATGGGTTTATAGCCCATGTTTTTTGAAATTTTGAAAAAAAAAGTTATCCTTGTTTCTCATCATTTTGGACCATGGGCTATAGCCCATATCGTACGACATACTATAGCGTGCAGTTTTTCATCATTTTTGATGATTTGACAAAAATGAATAAAAGGAAAAAAACAATGGGTTATAGCCCATGTTTTTAGAAATTTTGGAAAAAAAAGTTAGCCTCGTTTCTCATCATTTTGGACCATGGGCTATAGCCCATATCGTACGGCAGGGATACTCAAATAGATTTACCTGTGGGCCACATTACAAAAATGGCAAGGGGCCAGGGGCCAGTAGATAAAATTACGACATTAATGATACTTGATAACTTCTCTCTTTCAATTGCTTTATTTTCGCAAAATGTATCAAAGTACAATGTGCATGCACACAATATGTAAATAAATACATGTGTTACATTTTCTTGCATAAACACAAAGAGCTGTTTCCATAACTGCACAAATTATTGCACATAACATGAGTAGCTGTTATAATAACATAACATGAGTAGCTCTTTGCCTGCCTGCCTGCCTGCCTGCCTGCCTGTCTGTCTGTCTGTCTGTCTGTCTGTCTGTCTGTCTGTCTGTCCATGAGTAGTTATTTGTCTGTCTGTCAATGAGTAGCTGTCTTACTGTCTGCCTGTCTATGAGTAGCTGTCTGCCTGCCTGTCTATGAGTAGCTGTCTGTCTGTCTGCCTGCCTGCCTGCCTGCCTGTCCAATTGTCCATGAGTAGCTGTCTGTCTGTCTGCCTGTCTGAGTAGCTGTCTGCCTGCCTGCCTAATTGTCCATGAGTAGCTGTCTGTCTGCCTGTCTATGAGTAGCTGTAGCTGTCTGCCTGCCTAATTGTCCATGAGTAGCTGTCTGTCTGCCTGTCTATGAGTAGCTGTCTGCCTTCCTGCCTGTCCAATTGTCCATGAGTAGCTGTCTGTCTGTCTATGAGTAGCTGTCTGCCTGCCTGCCTGCCCAATTGTCTATGAGTAGCTGTCTGTCTGTCTATGAGTAGCTGTCTGCCTTCCTGCCTGTCCAATTGTCCATGAGTAGCTGTCTGTCTGTCTATGAGTAGCTGTCTGCCTTCCTGCCTGTCCAATTGTCCATGAGTAGCTGTCTGCCTGCCTGTCCAATTCTCCATGAGTAGCTGTCTGTCTGCCTGTCTATGAGTAGCTGTCTGACTGCCTGCCTGTCCAATTCTCCATGAGTAGCTGTCTGTCTGTCTGCCTGTCTATGAGTAGCTGTCTGCCTGCCTGTCAGCCAGCAAGTTGGTTAACAGAAAATAAATTGTTATGGCTGAGTAAAATAAAATACAATAAACACAATTTGCCTGAAAATAGATTACCCAGCTATGACCTTTTTCATGAAAAAAAATGAGTAGTGATATGGCTGACTGAGTAAAATAAAACAATCTACCTGAAAATAGATAGCTATAAGTGAAGAGCAATTTCCGCAATTACCATTTCCGCAATTTCCGCAATTTCCATTTCCATTTCCAACTATTAATGGCAGCTGGGTTTCATCATTCAAATAAAATAGAATTCTGTCCGTTTAGCTATAAAATTATGTCAGGGAATAGGGATACACAGTATATGTCTTTCATTTGCATTGCATCCCCCCCCCCCCCCCCCCCCCCCCCCCCCCAAGCTTTTATTTTCGTTCGAGTAATAGTACAACTCTAATAGTATTACTTATAATAATGTAATTAAAGATAACTTCATTCAGATTTATTTCATTTTCCAGATTTTTTTTTCTTCTTTTTTTTAGATTTTCATTGGTGGGCCAGTCATAATGGTCCCGCGGGCCTGATGTGGCCCGCGGGCCTGAGGTTGAGTATCACTGTCGTACGGCATACTATAGCACGCCGTTTTTCATCATTTTTGAGGATTTGAAAAAAATGAAAAAAACGATGGGTTATAGCCCATGTTTTTTGAAATTTTGAAAAAAAAAGTTAGCCTCGTTTCTCATCATTTTGGACCGTGGGCTACAGAAACAAGAGATAGGCTCCTTCCCTATGGGCCTCATGGCTACAGAAACAGGAGATAGGCTCCTGCCCTATGGGCCTCATGGCTCGGCAAGGCTACTTACTTACCCACTACCCACTGTATCCAGAGGAACACCTGCTTTTCTTTCTATATTTATGTGTACACGGTTTAAAACATTATTTTGAGTTTAGGTTTCATCTTTCAATATACAGTTGCTTGATCAATTATAAAAATCATACCCGTGTGAAGTGAGGGGCGCTAACATATTAAAGTCTAACTCATGTTGATAGGTGATGTAATGGTAGTGGAAAACAAAACTGTGCCAACACAAACATCTAACGCCATTAACAGTAAAAGAGACAATATGATGTACAGTAATCGGTTACATTATGAAGTACATTTCCCCTTCATTGCCAATGGCATTTACAAAACAAACATTGAACTACGTTTGACCTGTGTTTTAAGGGAAGGCTTGAAGAAGCGCTCCTGCGTTAGCTGATCTACCGTGAGTGAGTGGTTATGGTTGTGGGGTTGGAGCCTTGAAGGTATGGGGGTGTCCATGCTCTTGGTTACCTTTGTAGGCCATCACCACCAGATCCCTGAAGTTAACGGCAAATGACTAGCAGGTAGTAGCAGCACATTGGAGTTGCAGCAGAATGGGCAATAATCAAGAGTTTATATTATCTAAATATGTGAATTAAACATGTTCATGGATGCATGGCTCCGATAGCAATGATGTTCATACGAGTGTATGAACATATTATGGAAATCCACACTGTAAGAACATCATTTTGAACACCATTTTACCTCATTTCAGCTTCATTCGTCAGTGCATTAACAGACTGAGCCACCAGGGTGCCCCAAACATCTGTGTTTTTTTAATAATCAAAACATATCAGGGCAGTATGTACATGGAATGAAAACATTTGTCCCAGGACAAACCTACAGGACTTGTATGACATGATGTAAAATCTTTATTCGACATATGAGTTACACCGCAAGTCAACGAGATATAAATCAACAGTCCTTGATCCAAGTGAGGGTTGGACAAGTTAGAACATTGATCAAATTCAGATGAATTTGATCAATGAATTTGAAGCATATTGTACATAATTCTAAGTTTTGTCATCACCAATGGCTTGATCATAACACCCTAAACCTCCCAAAAATAAAAACACGAGATGTGCCACATCAGTAATTAGATTAAAAAGTAAAAACACTATCTTAACCGTTTCAGAGTGACATCGTAGATACTCTCAGCATTGATAACCTGTTCAACAGTCTCTGAAAATAATAGCCCTGCAGGAAAATACATATTTGTCTCCGTTTTACATTTGTACATGCGCCATACCCGTCGAGGTAATAGCTTACATAGTCACTACATTTGCCGTTTAAACAGTCTCTCTCCAGCAAGTGAATTAGCAATTTCTTTTAATACAAGATAATTTGACGATACTAACATTGCTGTCGGCAAAGTATCCTACTCTATCCTAGTGTAACTATCTACTGTAAAAGCTAACGTACATGCCAAAAGATTGCTCTATGCAGCTTATATGAAGAGGCAAAGGAATGTATATCGAACAGCTTGTAGTATTTAACCCGACAGAATTGTGATATTGTTAATGGACAACTAATACAGTATTACAAATGGTGCTTTTCCCCCACTGTATGCTACAGACTCTGCCCAACTGAACGGTCCTCTGTTTTGGTACCAGCCATGTAATTTACCACTGTAGATAATACCCCTTCAATGTGGCTGGTCGTCGTAGCCATTATCCTCTATAACCTTTTGAGGGGCGTCCTTAATGCTTGTTTTTAGTTCAATGTTTGTTTTAAAAACGCCATTGACAATGAAGGGAAAATTTACGTCATCTTTACGTCCCTAACACAAACATTAAATCCCATTAACAATAAAGAGAATTTAATGTTTGTTTTCACAGTTTGTTTTATATCCTCATTACAATCACCTAACCATAGCAACATGAGTTAAGACTTTAATATATTAGCGCCCCTCACTTCACACGGGTGTGATTTTTGATAATTAAGTACTTGATTATATATATAGCCCTATATGGGATTGTTACGGCTCCAAATTGTTGTTCAGAATCAATATTTTATTATCAGTTAAATCAAATAATCAAATTAGTTTGATTAACAGTTGCATCCCTACACCATTAGGGAGCTTCCATGCAGCTGTGTGGGAGACTGGGAGTCCATTGTGATGCAATCACTATAGTGATTATTCTCTCTGACAAACAAGTTGGCCTGCAGTGTTTTCAAGACTCCTTTTGAACCTTATAATGAACGCGATACCCAAATGACACCAGGTACTGGAGCCAAGTTGCGAGGGACGCCGTGGCAGTGGATTAGGGGTAGAGCAATCTGAGAATCCCATCGTCAAATATTCGGGAAAACAGCGCCTCCGCTGTTAACAGTCTGTCTTGAGAGACTAGGGGTAGAGTGGCCATTAATATAGGACTCTGAAGGTTCCCGGTTCGATTCCTATAGCTCCACCTGGTCTAGTGCCGAAGTGTCCTTGATCAAGACACCGAACACCTCCTAACTGCTCCCGATGAGCATTATATAAATGGACCATCTTGCCATTTTCAGTTGAGCTGGTGGTAGCATGCAGTGGAAAAGCACCAAAACATACATTCCATTAAAAATGTTGGCTCCCCAACTAAACTAAATAATGAATAGTATAATATTGATTGATAACAGTCCCTTTAAGACAGTGAGGGAGGGATACACAAATTGCATATAACACAGTAGCTGCCAAACCACAATCATTTGGCATAGAGAATACACCCCCCCGCCCAAAAAATAAATAATAATAATAATAATAATATGACAATCAAGCCCCACATCCTTACCCATGAACACCAGTCTCACTTCCAAGTACATTAAGGTTGCTATGGCTCTGGTGCTGCTGCTGTTGTTGTATTATGCTGCATAGGTCAACTGCTAACTTTTACACTTCATTGTACTACAACTTGCAGTTAAAGAACTGTTTTCTGAAGTTGAAAAGTGTGGATTAATTAGGCGTAAAGTGCGTGTGGCTACATATACATACAGTAAACAGTACGTCGTGTCCTTTTTTCACATGCAGCAGAATGTCGGCAGACCCAAAAAAAGTCTATTGTCTTCAGTTTCAGCTATATATCCAGCGGGTTATTAAACAACAGACAACCCCCACCCCACCCCGACTTACATTGCTGAAAAAAATAAAACAAATACACACTGTTTTATGAGCAGATTAAACTGTAATCATAACAGTATTCCCTTCTGTTCTGTTACACACCCTTCAACTCCCCTAAACAATGGCACTTGGAATCGGATGTCTCCCCCCCAGCCCTAAAACAAAGTTGTAAATAAAAAAAAAAGGATCCTTTACTTGGGGGTACGGTAATGGTTTCAACAGTTTCTTTGGACAACTGACTCGACCATGTAGAATATCAACCTTCCTCCTTTGAGAAAGACTTAACTCAAGTCTCCTTCACATGTGACTATACCTCATATTCTCAGTTACATTAATGCCAGGTAAAAACAAAAATAACTAAATAATTCCCTGTATGGAGATCATAATATACAATCTTTTTCAGAAAATAGATCAGAAGTGGATTCTTTTACATGCTGCCATGGTTGCCACTTGTAGACCAAAAAGCCCTGATTTACCCTTTTCCGCCACAGCACATCATGGTGAGATATGGATCACAAAAAAGGATAGGGTTGAAGAATAATGTCTCTGATCTGAAATGTGTCCATCATCAGTCTGTGCTTTTTCCAAAATCCACTTTATCCGACACGGATTTGCCCAACAGTGGATATGGAAGCTTGCTGTGAACCAATTGCATCAAAGCTTATAGCAACAACAACAACAACAAAAATGGATGCTTTTCTGAGATAGTGGAACTAACAAACGGACAGGGGGGGGGGGGGGTAGGCGGGTAGTGGGTCCATTGTACCAAGACATCAGAGACACATACTTCCCACAGATTACAACCACACAGAGATTTTGAAAACATGACCAATGACAAAAAACTCCCATATCTGCTGGGCAAAGTACAACAATGTGCAAACACAGCAGCAAGATTTGTGAGTTGCTGTGATAGGAGAAGGATATCAAATGGAACACAACCACCCTAAAGACTAATCATTGTGTATATTCCTGCACTATACCTGCATTGAGTGACCTTGGTACATAGAATTTGATCTAATGAAGATTCTGACCTTCAAATGTACATCATTTTTGTTTTGATTGTATTGCTCTATTGTTGTATTGTTCTTTCTGCTTTGGCAATGTAAACGTACGTTTTCTCATGCCAATAAAGCCCTTTGAATTTAATTGAATTGGGTCCTCACCAGTAGGTCAACGATCAATCACAGGGGGGCAGCCTTTCCCAGAGAGAAGAAAAGAGAGTGTGAGAAGGAGTGGGACACGGAGAAACACACAGGGTGTGAGAGAAAGTGTGTGTGTGTGTGTGTGTGTGTGTGTGTGTGTGTGAGAGAGAGAGAGAGGGCGGGGGTGGGTGGGGATGGTGCCTGTGATATGAACTGCCAACTAGTTCTCTGACTCGACACAAGCCGTTGGCCCCGCTCTGCTATGCTTGGGGCCGTGACAAATGAAATAAACTAAAGTGTGCCAGACCTCATGAGAGGGATTTAAGGGGCTCACTGTTTTTTCAGAGACATACAACCGTATTGCTTTATATACAGGGCTAGGAAGAAGAAAAAAGAAAAAAAAAGCTACTTGGATGATGATGATGATGATGGCTCAAGAGATTGCATAGAATTATATGGACTTTCTTTATGTCTCCAAAAGGGAGGTGTTTGGCGCCTGGTTACAGTACAGCGGAGAGGCTATGCCCGGTCCCACACAGACCATATATGTTAACCCATTCTGACCTGAGATCAGATTCTAAAAGATGTCTTCTACATCATGACAGTTTTCTGAAAAAGCTATGTTTCTGTGTCAGTCGTTCTTCTCGACTTTTCAAAAACAGCAGACCTACAAGCTCGTAGCGCGCCACCGAGTGGCGCGCTACGAGCTTGTTAGATCTGCTATTTTTCAATAGCTAAAGCATGACATGATGAATGAACGCCAAAAGGGGTTCCTGCCCAAAATTGGTTATAACGTTGCCCACAGTTGGAGGTTCTCGTGCAATGCTCCTATGACCAGGAAGACCGACGTGCTCGCATTGTCATGATATATATATATATATCTATATATATATATATATATATATATATATATATAAGTGAAAGTCATATAAATAAAAAAGCCAGGTGGTTTTTTCTTTAGGAAGACAAGAGCAAACGTGCACTAAGAGGGCTGCAGCGTGACCCTGGTTTTAAAAAAAAAAGATCAACTACACCAGTTCATTTGATCAGCTCAAGTGTGGAGGCGGCGGCTATTGGCAACATGCAGAGTCTTCATCTGCAAAACGGTAGTCCATTCACAGTCGTGTCGTGTTGTTGTGGCTCAACCGCTGAGCGGATGCAGGTCCACCTTGACCTTCTCTCCGCTGCTCAGCATTCCCACGGTGGGGTAGAGGCCGCCGGGCGGCACCACCACCTCCCTGCGACCCATCAGCTTCCCGTTCCTGGTGAAGAACACCTGCAAGAGAGAGCCACAAGGAGGCACCACTGAGTCAATGTTCCATCTCGCGCACAGCACGCACAGTGTTGGTTTTGGCAGCACATTTTTATTTTAGCTTTAGTCATAGTCTCTTGAATAGTTTTAATTTAGTTTTAGTCACATTTTAGTCACCTGGAATGTCTTAGTGTTAGTCTAGTTTTAGTCGACTAATATACGATTGTAGTCGACTAAATCTACAGGTGATTTAGTCGACTAAAATGTATTTTGGCGGGCCTTGACGGCGTCGTAATGACTGTTTTTTACATTTGCTGAAAATAGCCGATCTACAAGCTGCGATCTACAAGCTGCGACGCGTTGTGGGCTTGTAGATATATTTTCAGCATGCAACCAAGTGTAAAATGACTTATACTGGATCTCTTGTCCACTAGTCCCTCCCTAACATTTTAGTCTAGTTTTTATTTGTTGACGAAATTGTCAGTATATTTAGTCTTAGTTTTAGTCATCATAGCTTAGTTTTCATTTAGTTTCCATTTAGTTTTCGTCAGTGGAAAAAGGTAGTCGACGAACATTTTTCGTCATAGTTTTAGTCAACGAAAACAACACTGGCACACGAGCGCACGTTTCCAATCTCCACTGATCCAGATATACCGATACTAAAACAATCTTCGGGTTGAGAGCATAAATAATCATGCAGTGTGGATTTTAACAAATAGGCGATCATGTCTAAAAGGTAATGTCTGTTGTTTTTTCTGGCGGGAGAGAGTCCATGTTTATCCCATTTAGACCCGAGTTAAAAACATTCACTTTGAAAGAATATATACTGTAATTTCCGGACTATAAGCCGCTACTTTTTCCCCATGCTTTCAAACCTGCGGCCTATACAACGGTGCGGCTAATCTATGGATTTTTACAGCTAACGGCCACTAGGGGACCTAATAAATCTATCTCTATGGCCGGCTATGGCCTCTATGCAGCTTATAGTCCAGTGCGGCTTGTATATGTACACATTTGGTTTTTCCCCTAAATTTAGCTGGTGCGGCTTATATTCAGGTGCGGCTTATAGTCCGGAAATTACGGTATTCAAAGATTTGCACCACATTTTTACGATTTTTCAAAAATAGTAGACCTACAAGCTCGAAGCGCGCCACCGAGTGGCTTGTAGATCTGCTATTTTTCAATAGCTAAATTATAACATAATGTTTAAAACACCAAAAGGGGTTCTGTGTGATCAACCTGTTGTGAAAGGAGAGCACAGTAGCAAATCAGAGGAGCATCGAAAAAGCTTTTCAACTACTGATGCTGACTTGTTCCCCGAGTCTGTCAAACATTTAAGTTAGAGCGCCTCCCACTCGAAAAAGAAAGGCTTAACATCTATTCAATTTTAGGCCTTGGATGAAGGCTGAGCTTGAACTGAGCAATATTGGAGGCTGTGCGCTGTGGCTCTACATTGATACAGCCTTATCGACGTGCACGCACACACACACACACACACACACAGCCACGCCCCCCCATGTAATGTCAAGGAACAAAGCTTTTGGGGTAATGTGTCCTGCTGAATAAACATGGACAAATCCCTGGATTATGACCTGGCCCCTTCTATTCTCAACCCCTTTGGGTTTCCGTGGCACATACTGTATATACAGTATAATAGCACTCGCTCTGCAAAACTTCCAACAGGCCCCAGTCGCTAGCATGTCGAGAGGGAGGCGTGTGTGGCCAGGGGTAAAACAGTGCTCCACGTCACTGGCAACCCTCTGTAATTAACCCATTATGCTATGCTTTAGCTATTGAAAAATAGCAGATCTACAAGGTCGGCGCGCTACGAGCTTGTGGGTCTGCTATTTTGTGTTAAAGGGACACATTAGAAGGCCAGAGAGAGCGTTGGGTGGGTTCAATAGACCGCGCGGTGTGCGATACAAAGGGTCACAGACCTTACCATGATGCTACGTGTGCTATCCTATGAAAGCGTGCAACAGTTTGTGACTTGAAAGTATTAGGGAATTTATTGCCGTTAAATCCTACTCCCTACTCCCATACCCTTTGCTCCTCTGAGCTGTATTCTGTGGACCCTTCCGACCTACGTTGGGAGGAAAGACTAAAAGTAAAAAAACAAACAAAACAAAACAAATAATTACAAAGAAGAAAAACAACAAAAGATTGTTGTAACCTGCCGTTTCTTTTCTACTTTCTAATTCTTTGTTTGGTCCAAAATATTGTGTGTGTTGTCATGATTTGTCACGACAAGAGTTGGCTTCGTACGACGCTTAAAAGGTCTTTAAATAAATAATTTAAGAAATGCCTATGGTGAAAATGCATTGAGATTCATTTCCTGGGCCACTCGTTGTTCTGAAAGGGAGAGGGACTGCGACGCTCTATAGGTCAGGTTTCACCTGACCAAAAAAAGACACAATAAGGCCAATTCTCTTAACCCATTTTGGTGTTTTTAACATTACGTTATAATTTAGCTATTGAAAAATAGCAGATCTACAAGCTCATAGCGCGCCATGAGCTTGTAGATCTGCTATTTTTGAAAAGAAAACGTAAAAATGTGCCGCAAATCTTTGAATATAATATTCTTTCAGAGTGAATGTTTTTAACTCGGGTCTAAATGGCTTAACCCATTCTGAACGGGAACCCATTTTGGTGTTAGCGTCATGTCGTGCTTTAGCTATTGAAAAATAGCAGATCTACAAGCTCGGCTACGAGCTTGTAGGTCTGCTATTTTTGAAGAAAATCGAAGAACGACTGACATTTTTAGAATCTGATCTCGGGTCAGAATGGGTTAATCAGACCAGTGTGTGTGTGTCCAGTGGAAACCTCGTATGAATCTGATCTCAGGTCAGAATGGGTCATACCGTGACCTTCCTGCCCTCCGGTCCGCGCTCCAGCTCGTCACTGTCCTCCTCCTCCTCCTCCTCCTGGTCGTTGAGGTACAGGACGTTCTGGATGCTGCCCCGCCCCCTGGGCTGGACGTTGAGCTGGTCCCAGTCGTCCAGGTCTGCTGAGGAGGAGAGGGTTCGTTTGTTAAATACTTTACCCATTCTGACCTGAGATCAGATTCTAAGAACGTCTTCTACATCCTGACAGTTTTCTGAAAAAGCTATGTTTCTATGTCAGTCGTTCTTCGATTTTTCAAAAATAGCAGACCTACAAGCTCGTAGCGCGCCACTCGGTGGCGCGCAATGAGCTTGTAGATCTGCTATTTTTCAATAGCTAAAGCATGACATAATGCTAACACCAAAAGGGGTACTTCCCGCCCCAAAATGGGTTAAAGGACCACTTCACCACTTTTCAACCCATCTTCATATAATAGGTCCTCACTAATAATCATGAAAAAAATGGTGCAATTTTTTTCCTACTCGGTCTGTGTCTCATATAGGAGGGCTGTGTGGGCAGTTCAGAAACCGTCTTCCAGTGACATCGTCGATGGGGAATACAAGCTAATAAAAACTGCGGGTTTTCTAGTCCTGAGAAGTTGCAATGCAAAAATGGAAGCCATCGTTCTGACGATAATGAAAATGTAATTGTAATGTAATTGTTTTAAAAAGAAAATCTGCCTAATGATGATGTCACTGGAAGACGGTTTCTAAACTGCCCACAGCCCTCCTATGAGACACAGACCGAGTAGAAAAAAATCGTGCCATTTTATCATGATTATTAGTGAGGAACTATTATATGAAGATAGGTTGAAAATTGGTGAACTGGTCCTTTAACGTTCCAAAAGTGAGATTCCACGACAAAGAACTGGTTAATTCCTTCAACTGGTTCTCTCAGTTCCCGAGTTTTTGAGAGTGGTAGCTTAGGCATTGCCTTTGTTCGGTATAGCAGTGAAGAGCTCTACGACTCTAAAATAACTGATAAAGCAAAATATATATATTTTTTACAAATACAACAACAAATGTGTGAGACCCTGATTCAGATATAGCCAAATGCTTATGCGAGATGCCCGTGCGTGTACGTGTGAGTGTTTAAGACTTCAAAACGACACGTCAAAACGTGTCGCTAAAATAAATTGTTTGGGTTCAGTCGTGAAGAAGTGAAGTGTTTTTAAAAGGGTTGTTGGGTTAGGGTTAGGGTTGTTGCACTTTCCGTAGAGCAGGTGCAGGACAGGCAACAAGTATCACAAAAAAGAATCATACTAGTGGTTATGCTTGTATACAAAATTGTCAATGCACTTGCAGTGCGATCGTCACAGCCCTGTGCAATGGAATACTGGACTACTCGCCCCGGTGCTTGCCCGTTTTTCCTCCCGGAATTTTCACGAGTGAGGGGGATAACTTTGTAATATGCTATTGGCTGTTTGTATTCTTTTTGGAAAAATATAAAAAGATACTCCTGTGGAAAGGCTATATTATTTTACTTATATTGACCCTATAAACAATTTAGTATTATTTAGTATATGTAAGGTTTTGCCCACTCAAATGGTACCTCGTCAGATAATCCCCACATATCCTACAACAACTTTGTGCCCTACACACACACGTGGTGGATTTGTATGATATCACCAATTACATTGCGCAATTATGTTATGCTTTAGCTAATGAAAAATAGCAGATCTACAAGCTCATAGCGCGCCACCGAGTGGCGCGCTACAAGCTTGCAGGTCTGACATAGAAACATAGGCTTTTTCAGAAAACTGTCATGATGTGGAAGACATTTGTAGAATCTGATCTCAGGTCAGATGCATGGACCCAGTTGCGTGGTAATGCAGGGCAACACAAAGGGCTGGGGAGAAGCCCTACCGACGTTCTCTTCACTATACTGTACCATCTCTCTCTCTTGAAGCAGAGTCTTGCATAAATGCCAACAATGACATCAATCGCAAACGTCGTGATCTCACAATGTGCATAGGAGTGAGAAGTGAGGTCATTTGTTATATTCAACGAATTCAATGATAGAATCAATCAAAGCGGTCTTCCGTTGTTAAGTAAGGAGTGAGTGAAGCGTAAAGGCTTGCGTAAATATTTGGTTGTTACTTAGAGATACAGTACGTTACAACTAATTTGAGTAGTGCAACGGCTTTCATTTTAAGAACGTGGAAAGTCTTTACATAAAGGCCATTCATGCTATAACTATACTTTAGCTATTGAAAAATAGCAGATCTACAAGCTAATAGCGTGCTAGTTTTGAAAAATCGTGAAAACGTGGTGTAAATCTTTGAATATATATTCTTTCAGAGTGAAGGTTTTTAACTAAAATCTTTGCTTCTGGGAGGGTCGCTGGAACTAAATATTTTCAGATGGGGGGGGGGGGGGGCCTTTCTGTGTGGAGTTTGCATGTTCTCCCCGTGTACCCTCACACAAAACATGCAGTAATCCTGGTCTCTAAACTGCCTCCCCCTGGCCACCCGGGGAGGGGAAAGGAACTGGTTGGAATAACGTGATCCTTCCACGCGCTACGTCCAACCAGGGAAACTCCCCCTGTCAGGTGTAAAAGGAGCAACTTGGACACTCAGGCATGAAGGAAGCATGAGTTCAAGTCCGTTGCTCTCCCCATGTCCTCCATATATGGGGACTAGGTTGGTGGAGGGTGTGTAGAGCCCAGGATCACATTAGATGATTGACACAGGGGTGAAAAATGGGTTACAAAATCGTGGGATAAAAATGTAAGGAAAAAAAAACAAAGAACTTCACCATCCATAAAGTTAGTGTCATCATCATGACTCGTCCTCACCTTCACCGTCCAGGATGTAGTCCCGCGGGAACATGATCCCACAGCCCATGATGTCCCCTTTGAAGCACCGCGGACCGAAAGCATCTCCGACGCCGCTACCGTGGAAGATCTTCCCGTCGTCTGTCAGAAGAAAAAAGAAAAGAGACAGAGATATAAGATAGATTTTATTTTAACCCATTTAGACCTGAATTAAAAACGTTCACTTTGAAAGAATATATATATATATATATTCAAAGATTTGCGCCACATTTTTATGATTTTTCAAAAATAGCAGACCTACAAGCTTGTAGCGCGCCACTCGGTGGCGCGCTATGAGCTTGTAGATCTGCTATTTTTCAATAGCTAAATTATAACATAATGTTTAAAACACCAAAAGGGGTTCCCGCCCCCAAAATGGGTTAAGCCCCTGCTTATAACCCATTTTGACCTGAGATCAGAATCTAAAAATCTAAAATATTTTGAACTCTGGGCGTCTGGAAGCGGGTTTTTTGAGTGGTGCAACCACTCCTACAACCAGCAATGTGCCGTGTTCACCTATGTATGTATGTATTAATGAGCACGAGTATGACTGAGTACCAGTAGGGGCGCTGTTTGCCAGAAACAGAGAGAGATAGTATTATATACTGTTGCCTGCTAATGAGAGAGAGAGAGAGAGAGAGAGAGAGGGGGGGGGGGGGGGAGTTGCACCACTCAGTTCACACGGGTGTGATTTTTAAGGAAAGCGTCATGGTGTTTTCAGCCACCGAAATAATTAGCAAGGTTACCAATGGAGGGCATTTCTCCATGCTTAGAAAATACTAGCAACGCAACTGAACATGACATGGCGACATTGGCGAGTACCGGTATATAGACACATTTTTCCCCCATCTTGAAAACTATTTACCTGAATGCACTTACAATACAATCGTTCAACCTCACACTCACAATTACCAAAAACACTATTCCATATATATTCTTTTACAAAACACCTCCGGTTCCTAACAACTCTCAAGGACATCCCCCTCCAAAAAAAAATCATCATCATCATCATCATCCAGTGGGAACACATCGAAAACAACACACACCGTAGGAGTTGCGACGAGAGACAACAATGAGGAGGAGGAAAAAAGGCAAAAGAAAAACATTGCCGAAGGTAGCCTGCAGACACTGCTCTCCTCGAGCGCAGCGGCGTCGTGGCTGCCTGCTGGTAAATATTTATGGAGTTGTCATGGGACCCGTCCACCGGCTCAGGATACTGTTTAAACAATCTCTATCTGTAGCACGGGGGAGGGGAGACGGAGACACTGTATCATTACTCGCTCCCATGCGGGGCCCTGTCACAACACCACACACACACTAGGCAAACACTGGAGCCACACCAGCACAGGAGCGGGTTGTGTGCAGGGTTAAAAATAGCTGAGTCGGGTCGGGGCTTTGGAATCTAAAGCGTGTTTAGCATTGGAAGGTAAACCGGTAAATCATTTAGAATAATACTTCACGTGCTTGAAAATATACAATAATTGGGACGGGAAGCACCCGATGATCCGACGGACGAGGTGCGCTGGGGGTCGGGAGAGGGTGGGTGGTTAGGTTTAGGTGTCTGCCCCGGGGGAGGTTAGGGTTAGGGTGAGGGTTTGAGGTAGGTTGTCGATCGGACCAATGGACCGTCGGCATATTGATGCGGACCCAAGTGGGACACCCGTGGACGTTAAAATGTGCAGTATCGGGGAGGGTGTTTGTGTGTTAGAATGTTTGAAAGGCTTTATTTTTGAAAGATTTAAGGACCCCTATATCAAAAGGCCTCCTTGATTAGAAGAGGTCACTGTGACATTTGGCCTACAGTAGTTGAGGCAGGTGTGTGCGTTTAGATGATTGTAATGCAGAGCAGCGGGTCAAGTCAGGGGGTGAATTAGAGCGGCGTGAGTTTTTAAACGTCCCCTTTGTTGTTATTGATGTGTCATTCTGCACTTCATATCCAATTCTGTCTCTACACCGTTAACTGAAAAAAAAAATGATGAACATCTTTTGCTACTCTCCATGTAGCCTAAGGTGAGGTAATCACTTGAGCTTGAAGTACCTTTCAGCTCAACGTTGGCTGGCACTGTATCAAACAAGACTTTTAGTGACACTTCATCAATCAATACTTTGGGTTTCAACAAGTTTTTGAGAATACACAATCAAATTCTTATTTCACTTACAACACTTCTGGGATCATTTTAACGTTTACTCGCACCGTCAACCCCGGTCGATGCCAAGTTTTTGCACACACGCACTTCCCTGGATGCCAACGCTGAACCTCTTGCCCCAGTTATAGCGCCACCAACAGGTGGATTTTTGCAAAACACATTTTTGGAACAAAATGCCTGAAATCATCCAATTGCCATCCAAGGCAATTATAGGTCTATTATAGCGCCACCAGGAGGCCACAACCTGACCTGCCCTGGTGGAGACCTGTGCCCCGAGGGGCACTTTATCTAGTTTAATGTAGGGCACTTTATCTAGTTTAATGTACAGTTGTACACCAGACAAGTTTTACATTGCTCATTCAATATTTACTTTATTAGACAGGCCTATACAAACCCATTTAACTTCAACTTCATTGAAAACACACATTCCAGGTGCTGGTGACTTACAAAATAAATGCATATAATATAATATAATATAATATAATCAATGAATCTAGCATGGTTTGATGGGCTTATAGGAGGGAAGGTGTCTGACAAAATAAATATGAAATATCCAAACATTGAATCAACTTAAAAAAGTGTTAAATCATGACAATTTTCGGAAAGATTTGAGGCACATTTTAACGATTTTTCAAAAATAGCAGACCTACAAGTTCATATGAGCTTGTAGATCTGCTATTTTTCAATAGCTAAAGTATAACATAATGTATGTAACACCAAAAGGGGTTCCCACTCAAAATGGGTTAAAAGACATGGGAAACAAGAAAATCATTATGGGGTATAAAATGTTTGCTCTGAGGGCATGGAAAGGTAACATTTGGAGTTTAAATGTAACATTTTATTAATTTAACACAAACAACATTTGACTGTATGCATGTCTAGAGCTGGTGTTGAAGATGACGTTAACTACTTTGCTAGGGGTTTGATGCAAGGCTAATCCTAGGGGCTACTATAGAGCGTCGCAGTTCTATAGCGTCGCAGGGCGGGACTGTGGCGCGCTATAGAGCGTCGCAGTCCCGCCCCCTTTCAGAGCGACGAGTGGCCCAGGAAATGATTCTCCATTCATTTTCTCCATAGGCTTTTCAAAAAGTATTTATATAAAGACGGTTACGCCGCGGACAAAGCCAACTCGGATCGTGACAAATCATGACAACAAGCACAATATTTTGTGCCGATCAAATAATTTGAAAGAAGAAAATAAAGGCAACACTATTTGGAGAATAATTTCCTGGGCCACTCGTCGTTCTGAAAGGGGGCGGGACTGCGACGCTCTATGCTAGGGCTAGAACTGGAGCTGGGGGCCAGGGCTGGAGGAAACACCGGCTGGGGCGTGGAGAGGGCAGGCCCTCTGGCTCCTGAGCTGTTACAGAAACCTGGCTGCGGATGGAGTAAAACAGGGAATGGGGGGAAAAATGCACCGGCCTTCGTAACACGAGAGTTTTGTCTGGAAAAGACTGTGCTTCCCTCCCCAGGGAACGTCGACTTCACAGACTCCTAAAACATGAAATATAAAAAAATATATGATTCCAGAATACCACACAGAGGTTGCACATGTTCTTAACACTTTACTATAGAGTCCATGTGCGGCTGCCATATGATTTAAACTGCAATCAAAGATTCGAGCCGAGTTAATAACGGCCATTTTTGGGCCCATAATGGCTGGGAGGCCCTAGCTGTAAAATACAGCTCAGCGGTCCAGGCACCTTGGCTGGTAATCCAGTCTGGCAGTGTGCCGCGGGTTCGACTCGCGATCCCGACGGCCTTTACTGCATGTCAACCCCCCCCTCGCCCCCTATCTCTCTCCCCATTTCCTGTCAGCCTACTGTACCGTCTGTACAGGTCCATTTTGTAATTCAAGAGTTAAATCAAGACTCTGGATCTTACCATGTACAGTATCCATGTACAGTATGCTGCCACAATAGTTTAGTCACTGAGACAGTGACTCAATGAATGATCAGGTGAAACCACTGTTGTACCGTACATACTTGTACACGCTAAATTGAGCAACAAAGTTAAGATTGTGTGGTCGTCACGTCATGAGGGTGGCAGTCAGTACACCGGCCCTCAGCTAAGGGTGTTGAGTCACAATGTGTGAGTCATTGATGGGGGGGGGGGGGCATTCTAAAAGGGACCTTTAGGAGCACTCACTACCTGGATGTCTGTCTGTCTGTTCCCGTCAGAGCCCAAGGCCCATTTGACCTGTAGAAACAGCATTTATTTGGCCCAAAATTATTTATATATATATATATATATAATCCCGTTAATCACACAATTAAAAACCGCTGATCGTTTGCAGCTGGCGTTAATTACCTCGCGCTGCGCAAGGATATTATTCACTATAGCGCCCCCACACCGTCACTAACTTGTGGATTATATAGTTTGGTAAACTGGAAACTAAAGAAAAAGAAAAAAAAAGTCTGTCCTGTCTCAAGTTGAAACGGTGAGCCTGTATATATATATATATATATATATATACATACACACATCTCCGTACACGGGTGTATTACCGGATTTGGCTACAGAGCAGAACATCGGCTATACTGCCATCAGTGAAAGTCAAGTTTTTTTTACCGGCGCGCCGACGTCAGTTAACAAGGCAAATATTGGCCCCTATACCGATTGTCGGCCTATACATCGGTGCCAGCTCCCAATATAACCCATTCTGACCTGAGATCAGATTCTAAAAATGTCTTCTACATCCTGACAGCTACTGTATGTTTCTATGTCAGTCGTTCTTTGATTTTTTTCAAAAATAGCAGACCTACAAGCTCATAGCGCGCCACCGAGTGGCGCGCTACGAGCTTGTAGATCTGCTATTTTTCAATAGCTAAAGCATAACGTAATGCTAACACCAAAAAAGGGATGAACACGCCAGAGCCAGGAGGTAAAGGAACAGGTGAAGCACAAAAAGCCAGAGGCCCACAAAAAGCTCAAACTACAGAAGCTATAAGAGAACACACGGATATGCTTGGCCGGACATTTGTGTTCTGTATATCTGGAATATTATTGTGAGTCAAATGATAGCCTTAGAAGTCAATAATATAATATTTAATAATAATAATAATAATAATGCCCAATAATCAATAAGCACATTTTTAACCCATTTTTGGCGGGAACCCCTTTTGGTGTTTTAAACATTATGTTATGATTTAGCTATTGAAAAATCTAGCAGAACTACAAGCTCGTAGCGCGCCACTCGAACTTGTAGATCTGATATTTTTGAAAATGATTAAAATGTGGCGCAAATCATTGAATATATATTTCAGAGCGAACATTTTTAACTAAAATATTTGCTTCTGGGAGGGTCCCTGGAACAACATATTTTCAGATGGGGGTCAGTGGCCAATTACATATTATTTTTGGGGTCCTTGACATGAAATGCTGAGCACCACTGACATAGAAACATAGGTATTTCAGAAAACTGTCAGGATTTTTAAGACTTATTTTTTTATTTCGACGTCAGGCCTAAATGGGATAAAAGACAGCCGCACCAAACCTTTATTTTTAAAAGCCAGTATGATAGAGCTATACCTGGACAAAACATATACACATTACAACAGGAGCAGTGTCATGCATTTAGCACGGCATATGACAAAAAGTGTCCTGTGAGATTTGGTCAACATATAAATTCCATACTAAGGGATAGTCTGGCAGACCTTTTAGACTTATGGATACAGACCTAAAAAACCACCCATAAAAAGTCAGCTAACAAACTGCATAGAAACACCTTTTTCGCTGCATTCTTTGGCTCATGCCAAGCATTGGAAAGTAAGGTAATAAACTTAAAGCGTTCCTCCTTTTAACAGATCCTGCCTGTGGTTACGTTGCCTTGCCATATATAATGTTTGGGGTGTGTGTACGTTTTGTATTCACGGTCTGCCAAGGAGTGCATGCGTGCAATTTCTGAGGTTCTCGAGCAGCTCCATGAAAAACCAAGGCTGCGTTGGAGGAGATGCGAGGAGCCGTGTTGGGAAAAAATATATATATATACATAACTTTGAATTAAAAGTAAGTTATATTCCACACTACTACTTTCTGTGCACAGTCCTGAATTTACCATACGTGATTAATAATCAATAAATAATACATTATAATATTACACTTTTTTTTTTCACTTTTCAGCCTTTCTCAATGAGAAAGTATAGATGTGCTTCCATTACATTCCCATTTCTGAGGGGCGCGCTAGCGCCTCCTATATACAGCTTTTGTCCCCACAACAAAACGCAAACATTAAATGCCGTCGACAATGAAAGGGAGAATTTACGTCATCTCGTCCACCACACACGTCTCATATTTGCCGTCGACAATGAAAGGAGAAATGAGGTCAAAAGTCCGCCAAATATGACGTACATTTGTGGAAAACAGGCATTCTGATTGGCCAGTATAGGAGATGATGCATGACGATGTACTGTACGATGATAAGAACGCCCCTCACTTCACACAGGTGTAGCCAAGAAAGTAGCAGCTAATGGCCAGAAGAAGTCCACCAAGAAAGTAGGCAACAAGAAAGACAAAGGGCCTTCAAATGCAAGGAGACGAAAGTGGAAGCATCTAGGAAATAAAATCAGGAACTAAATGGAAAACCATCACAAAAGGAAGGAAAACACAAATTTCAAGGAGCACAGGAAAAGAGAGATGCTTTTAACCCATTTTGACAGTTTTCTGAAAAATCTATGTTTCTATGTCAGTCGTTCTTCGATTTTTCAAAAATAGCAGACCTACAAGCTCGTAGCGCACCACTCGGTGGCGCACTATGAGCTTGTAGATCTGCTATTTTTCAATAGGTAAAGCATAACATAATGCTAACACCAAAAGGGTTTCCCGCCCCAAAATGGGTTAAAGGATGCTAAGGTGGGAGGAAAGAATGGTAGACCTCCTGACCAAGGGCTGGAAGACTAACCGTCTTCCAGTGACATCATCATTAGGCAGATAATTTTTTAAACAACTTTTTCTTTTTACAAAAATGTTTAGATTTTTATTATCGTGAGAACGATGGCTTCCATTTTTTGCATTGCAACTTTTCAGGACTAGAAAGCCTGCAGTTTTTATTGGCGTGTATTCCCCATCGATGATGTCACTGGAAGACGGTTTCTGAACTGCCCACAGCCCTCCTATGAGACACAGACCGAGTAGGAAAACACTGCGCCATTTTTTCATGATTATTAGTGAGGACCTATTATATGAAGATAGGTTGAAAAGTGGTGAAGTGGTCCTTTAAACCACTGCTCCTTTGGGGTTTCAAGGTCATAGGTCATGCTGGTCTGGCCTGTCTCTGGTACACCCCTCAAAGGTATTTAAGACTAATGATTAGGCATGTAACGATATATCGTATATCGATATATCGATATTAATCGATTCATTGAAATTTAAGAAATCGATTTTCCACCCCCCCCCCCCTTACTTTTTTAGGGGGCTAGTGTGTGAAGTGAAATGTGAGCTTTCGTCATATTCCATCATATTCAAGTGCTTTTGGAGAGAAATGAGAGTCACTTTCAGAGCACTGTAGAGGGGAGCTGTGTGTGTATTAGGGCTGTCAGAACGAATTTCATAATATGAAAGAAATTCGAATATTAAAAAATATATATATATTTGAAAGCTAAAATTGCCATTCGAATGGAGCTTTTATCATTTATTAATTCAATTTAATATTTTTATTTTGTTTTATGTTATTTTATCCGCTCACTAAATGTATTGAGTAACGAATCTACCGCTGTGAAATCTCCCCGGCCGCTTCCACTGCATGTGAAAAGGTGCACGTCCGGTCACGTCGCAGAAGAGGTCATTGATTGGCTAACGTAGGGCCAGATTTCAGGGTAAGCCAATCAGAGACAGTCTACAGGGTGGGCGGGCTTACTGGCTGTTGTAAACACATTTAGTCACAGACACACAAACCCTTGTAACACATACATAGATACTAGTATACTACACAGACAGAAATCGCCGGTAGAACGAAAATCATAATACAGTATCACGACACAACTTTATTGCACATCTGTGGTTGCCTTTCATCCACGCTTCTATAGCCTTTTAAATCTCATTTCCCATCCATGGGCACAAGCAAAGTGATATCAGCATCTTCCACCCGATCTGTGCTGTTGTTTCTGACGAGGGTAGCAACTAGTTAGCATGGGAGCTAACATTAGTTTAACTCTGGTCCATATCGTTAGAAGCCAAGGAGTCCTCCTTAATAACACTATGGTACACTACTTTCCATCCGTTCCCCAACCCTCACACTCGATGCTGCGTTTACACGGGCAGACACAGACGAATGCTAATATCATTTGGAGCAGGCCGAGCAGCTACTGTACACGTCTGTTTGCATCAACATGTTGCTGGCTTCACAATGAATGATAGACTTTATCGTTGCGTCTGCCCGTGTTTAATGGTCAGGGTTTCACTGTCCACAGCAGGCAGACCTGTCAAAACTATGCACTTCCCAAAACTCACAAGACATGCCAGCCACGTGTATTATTATAGGCTAAATATGAGCTAAAATAAACAATGTAAATATTCGAATATTTTCGAAAATTACAAATAATGAAGCAATGAAATTCGAATTGGATTATAGAGGTGAACTGACAGCCCTAGTGTGTCTGTGACTGTGCCCAGGTGATGGTCGTTGATGCTCATCAAGGAAGGCAATTATGTTTATGCACTGTCAAAAGTAATGTAGTTAAATAAAAAATCTCACTAACTTTTCTTTAATATATATATATCTTAATATCGTGAAAAATCGTATCGTGAACCTCATATCGTGATGCGAATCGTGTGAATCGTTACATGCCTACTAATGATCCAAACAGGAGAAAGAAATGCAGTATCTACAGTATATTTAAAAGTTAATTCAGAATTTCAGATCACATCCATATTTGTTGTACATCAAATGGTGAATAAGGTTAAGGTTAATAAGGTTTTATCGTACCACAAGTTACATGATGCTGTGCATTAAAAGGTGAACGTTGGATGAAATGTACATTCATATTTTAAGATGACTAAATCAAGTATCACGTTAGGGTTATCGTTTGACTGCAAATGTCTGGCCAACGTTGACTTGCACGTTTGTGCAATAATATATATATACAGAAAGGAAAATGGTTACAGTCTTGTAAAGGTTAAAGCAAAAGGTCAGAATATTGGCATTATGAATTTATTAAGAGTGTACTAAACACGATTTGTTTTCGATTTGTTTTGTAAAGTCTGTACGAGAATCTGTTTTACTGCTTGAGGCAGAATAAGTGTCAGGGGTATTTTTGTACACTGCTTGACTGTCGTATGCTAAAAGGTTGCACTGCTTCAAGCGGACAATGTCAATCTTGCTTTGATGATATTTAAAGAGGGGGGAAATCCCAAAGATGGTGATTTGGTGGGAGTGTGACTGCCATTATTTGTGTTTGACATTTACTTATTTGGCTAAAATTATATATTTGTTCTGGTTTCCCGGAAGTTGGTTAGGTCATTTCCGGTGCCCTAGCTGCCCTTATATGGGTATCTTAGACAAGGCTCACACAACAAACATGATTATGCTTCCGTCTTTGCTAACAGGCGGACGGAATGTTTGAAGACAGTGTGTCACACGTTTAAGGTTCATTTTGTTGTTTCTGCATCAATGGTTGAAGTTATAAATCGGACGACTTAACGCATGTTGTGTAACACCATACCATCTCCAGGCCCATGACAAAACCAACATAACTTTCAATAGGGTGACCACATGTGCTCTTTTACCCGGACATGACCTCTTTTGGGGGCCTGTCAGGGGGGGGCGGGGGGATTTAATCATTTCCTTCAAATGTCCGGGGTTTTGCGAGTGTATCTGTGTATTATATAGCATATGTATTTTACAATGCACGTTCAAATGGTTTGGTTGGATACACACTGTATTGTGTATTATTATTAACTCAACTCTGCTGCGCTCCTCGCCCAGTCAGGTCAAAGGAGAGGTTCGCTGCTGCGGCTGCACTGAGCCTGAGCTCTCCTTGAATGAATGAAAATGCCGAAATTCCACCATTTCCGTCTTAGTCGTGACCAAATGGGAAGCATTATTGTATCGTCTGCAAAGCTGGCACTTATGTGTCCCATCGCAGAATCAAGGTTCATTACACCATGCAGCTGTGCGAGGTGAGCTCTTCTGCAAATTAAACTGACCGAATATGTTGCACAACCTGGCAAAGTATAAACCATATGGTGGTTTGAAGAATGAGCAATCTCTCTTTTCTTTTTACAAGATAAGCCAAATACTTAAAAGAGATATTGTTTTATTTAGTTACAAAATCTGATTATTCATACATCACTATACGTTACTTGTGAAAGTAATATTATTACCTAATTGCGTTACTTTGGGTCATTCGTTACAACCAACACTGGGGAAGAGGCGCTGCGACCAGCGAAGAAGAGTAGCTGGACCAGAGCCGGCGTCTCAACCCAAAGCATGGGAAGGCCAAAGAAAAACCCATACGCACAGCGTGGAAAACCACATACATCATTTTAGTCTCTAACAAATAAGATTAATGGGAGCTGTGCTGGGGCGTGCACATTTCTGTGGCATCCAGTGCACAGCAGCCAAACCAAGGCAGACCGCAGCGCTCAGACCTTTGGGACGGGCACGGTGAGACTATAGCCTGAACGACTGACTGGCCACTCAGCACAGACACATCGTCCACAGCGGAGCAGTCTTGATATCGGAAGGTCGCTATAGTTTGTATCCCCGGACCGGCACGTTAAAAAACTACCACCGCTGAAGTGCCCTTGGACAAGGCATTGAACCTCTACCATGAGCAGGGCCTGGCTGTAAACAAGTTCTTGAGCTTAGTCCAGTTAACCCTGGGTAAACATAGTACCTTTCCTTTCCTTTCCCCCCCAAGTGGGACACACGGCATCAAGTGGTATTAGTATTAATGTATAAAATATACCCTCGTTGGGGGAAGTACAGGAATATAAACATTAAGTCCAAACATGAGCGGAATGCACAACGGGTATGAGAAAGTCTCATGATAGTCGATTAGATTCTAATCGACTATCATGAGACTTTCTCATACCTTCTAATCATTAGAAGGTCAACCAAATGGAAGCATATATGTATAGAACGTTGCCTAAAAAATACAATGATATACTCTTTTTCTCAAACAATAACAAAGCTCCTGCACCGGACAGTTTCATGAATATTACATTGTGTGGTTGGTGTGTGTGGGCGTGTGCGTGCGTGTGTGTGTGCGCGCGTATCATTTTAAGGCAAATCCCCTTGTACAGACCTCAACAATGTGATCCCTTATAAAGCAGGGGAATAGCAGATAACAGTCAGCAGCTCGCTCACTCACTCAGATCCCGATGGTGACAGTGAGTGTAGCACAGCAGATTGGCAGACAAAAAAACTAGTGTGGCCTGTTGTTCACAATGATAACAACCACCGAGCTATAGCGCCTCCACTATACCTCCCCCTGTCACAGCAAGCTGCATGTGACGGGTTATCTCGTAGCCACTGATAGCGGTCGGGGTGCTGAAGTCTATAGCCCATTTAGGCCCCGTATAATGTATTTTTTTCCCCGGAAAAACCTCATATTTCTATATCCGTGGTTGTTCAATATTTCATGTCAAGGACCCGAAAAAGTATATGTTGTTCCAGGGACCTCCCCAAGAAGCAAAGATTTGAGTTAAAAACGTTATTAAAAAAATATATATATATTCCATATTTGCGGCCACATTTTCACGATTCTTTCAAAAATAGCAGACCCTACAAGCTCGTAGCGCGCCACTCGGTGGCGCGCTATGAGCTTGTAGGTCTGCTATTTTCATCAATAGCTAAATTATAACAATGTTTTAAAACACCAAAAGGGGGTTTCCGCCCAAAATGGGCTATAGGAGCGCAGCCGTGAGGGAGGCTTGGGGGCAGATGCCTTTAGCGATAGTGGGGGGGCTGTTGTCATAAAAACAACCAGGTCTGTGCATAATAGGAGGAGGCATAGCTTTAACGCTGTGTTTTGTTGGGGGGGGAGAGGCTCCGTGTTGCTCCTCCTGCAGATAGAGCGATTGAGATTGAGATAAGTCTGTGCTGGCTGGGCACCTCAACATCCAGATGAGATGGTGGTGCCCTGAGATGTTGGGGATTTTCTAAAAACAGCTAGATGGGTGGGTGTATGTATTCACGGGAAGTTCTATCTGATCGAAATATGACTATAAACTACTACAAAATATGACTATAAACTGTGTCGGAGGGGGGGGGGGGGGGGGGGGGGGGAGGGTTTCACATACTCATGTGGAAAATACGAGAAGAGGAAGAGAGAGATGCAGAGATGACAATAAAATAAAATGAACACTATAGTGTCGCTTATACCGGGGGCAAACGTTCACTGAACTGATTTTCGGCGGATCAGCTATTTTTGGCTGAAATTTGGACGCCCGGAGGAGGGACCCTGGTCAATGAAGTATGACTCTGAGAGAGAGAGAGAGAGAGAGAGAGAGAGAGAGAGAGAGAGAGAGACACACACAGAGAGAGAGAGAGACGGAGACCTCACCTGCATGGTAAGCCACTGATCCTCGGCTCCAGCCCGGGTGCCGGTTCTTGGGGTAGTCCTGCACAAGAAATACAACATAATATTTTGATCATGTCACAGTTGCAAACGAACAAAAGAAATACATATTGTGCGTGCGTATGTGTGTGTGTGTGTGTGTGTGTGTGTGTGTGTGTGTGTGTGTGTGTGTGTGTGTCGCGTTCCTGCTCGTTCCCAGTACTTCACAATGCCGTCCGTCTGCCTTTCACCATGCCAACAGAAAGAATCAGTGGGCCAACATTTTGGATAAGATCAGAGAGTGACTCAGAGGTAATTACTAGATATGTTTATCGGGCCCTCTCCACTGCACCACCTCCATTAGCCCCAAACACACACACACACACACACACACACACACACACACACACACACTACCAAATAGGGACGAGGAGGAAGTATAGTGAAGAGCCATGCCACTCAGCTCTCCTTTCATCTCAATGTGTCTCACAATTGATCTCAGAACACAAATTCTACATGGCGTGGAATTGGCTTATAACGAGCAAATGTTGATTGTGTACAACACAAAAATAAGTGATTTGGTTGTCAATTCACAATCAAAAGACACCCCCAATCATACCAACAATGCCCCCAAAAAACACAGGTTCTGCAAAGAATGTTGATAGACAGCAACAACAAAAAAAGTTGACTATGTTTTTCCATACAGAGTGGTTGGTAATGGTAAAACATTTGCTGGCCTTCTCTCCCTAAAATAGCCCACTTTGGGCGGGAAACCCCTTTTGGTGTTTTAAACATTACATATGTTGTAATTTAGCTATTGAAAAAATAGCAGACCTACAAGCTCATAGCGCGCCACCGAGTGGCACGCTACGAGCTTGTAGGTCTGCTATTTTTTGAAAAATGGCAAAAAAGAATGTGACACAAATCTTTGAATGTATAATTCTTTCAAAGTGAATGTTTTTAACTCGGGGGGGGGGGGGGGGTCTAAAATGGGATAGAACTATTGAGAGGGATGTTCCAAAACAGACAGATGATGGAGGTTATAGGAGACAGTCAGAATGAGAGGAAGGGGGGGGCTCTCCACTAGCCATCCAGGACATTGGGGGGGGGGGGGAGGAAACAGCCGCAATCCTGTCTGACAACCCCACTGGGGACGGAGGTATACAGGAAATGGAGACGGATAGGGGGGTGAAAAGAGAGAGAGAGAGAGAGAGAGAGAGAGAGAGAGAGAGAGAGAGTAGGAAGAACCGGCAGAAGGAAGACAGAGAGACGGAGGAGGAATGCAGCCACCGCTCCAAAGCGTTGATCCGGCCAAGTCTGCTCCTCTTTCCCCCCTCATGTCAACCACAAGCCTGGAGGATTCAGTCAGTCGGGCTTGGCCAGCAGCATGCAGCATGAGGCTGGATCTCTGGGGGAGGAACAGATGACTTTCTTGAGGGGTGTGTGTGTGTGTGTGTGTGTGTGTGTGTGTGTGTGTGTGTGTGTGGGGGGGGGGGGGGGGGGTCCCACATCTCCCCCCCCCCCCCCTCCCCACTCTGGGACTCATGGATCAATGATCCACAGGAGGCCCATTTAATCGGTGATTTAGTGGCATATATGTACTTTAACAAGACAATATTAAGAATGGATAAAACAACTAAAGGGGATGATTTATAATGCTCCTGCGTGAGCCACAGACTTGCGTCTGAAATATGGACGATATACCCCTGACAAAAGCCTGTTTTCGGGGGGCCGTCGTCTCTGTAATTTTGGGTGTCCATCATCCTCAGTTCAACAAGTCTACACAGTACACACACACACACAGCGCACACACACATACACACACACACTTAGCCCTTATCCAAACATGGCTTCAGTGTATGAAAAACTAAAGCGGCATTCTTTTCAAGCCCTTAATCTGAGCAGTCAGTCATACAAAGAAAAGACATGGCTATATAAGACAGCCCTACAATATCTCTCGACATGCAGGGCTGGGTCCGGCTGGAATTTATTTAAATATAATATATACAGAACATAATGACACGATTCATCACCACTGATGCCAGTTCTAAAGCGTTACTATTTTCAGTATACCTTTATTTTGTGACAGACGATTATTTAATAGTATACTTGCCCGGCTCTTTTCTGAATAGAACAATGTTCTCTATAAAGTATGTGTGGGGCTAGGGTGTGCATTTTTGTATGCTCAAATATCTTCCCTTTCCTTCGTTCTTTATTTCCCCCTTTTTCCTTATTCTTTGTATAATATACAACTAATAATTTTGGTAATTGTGTTTTCAGGACGGGATCGCTGTATATCATTTTGGCAGATAGAGGGGGGAGAGAGGGGAGCAGAGAGAGAGAAGGGAGAGAAGACCCCTTATTGTTTTCGTAAGGGTTCCGCCATTTTTCAGTATGCGCAGTTCTATGCTGTAGTTTTCCACAAAATTCTCTTGATCTCTTGATCTAAATAATTCCGTCCAATTCTAAGCAACGATCATGTTTTAGACGGCCCACCGCGGTCCCGCCGCTAGTCGCGTTAGAATTAATCATACCTCCCGTTGTTGTCGATCGCCTCGTGAGTGTTTTGGCTACATCAAGCTTCAGCTTAGGGATGGGTAAATGTTTCCAAAATGAAAATCTTTTTTTTTCTTTTTTTTTTTTAAGATTTTTTTTTATGATTATTTTAATGAACCGAAATGAAGGAAATATAAAAGATCGTATCAAAGAGGACAGATTCACTGCAATTCAAACCTCAAACCCACAATAGTTTTGGAAAGAAATTAACAAGCTAGGCCCAAAAAGAACAAAGAAGATCCCTATGGAGGTGTCGGGGCATGATGGATGGCAGGTTATTAAAAGGTGGGACATAGATTTTAAATGTCTTTTCTGTGATAACACATCAAGCCTTCTAATGATGATCTTAACACTGAGCTGACCGTTGAAGAAGTACCAGGTGGCCATTCATTAATAAAGCAAAGACAGGAAAAGCCACCGGCATAGAAAATCTGCCAAATGAAAACTTGAGATCACCAATGCTATCTCACACTCTACTTGGTCTGTTTAAAAAAAACTAGTCCTTACCCGTTCTGAATAATATGAACAGCAAACGATGTTCAGTGTGGTTAATGTGATATGGGGGGATTAATTGCCTTGGCAACAGTTACAATCCTATGCACTTTTATATCTGTTGGATCATAACGTATGAATACTTGTGATGGTGATGTTCAGTGTGTCACGCAGTCACGCAGGGCTGTGACCATAGACTGTTAAAAATATGGACAAAGCGTTCCCCGGGTCTAACATGAACGTAAAATGAAGCCTGTCAGTCCTTGCAATGGAAGTCGCCATCTTTCTAGATCCTTTTTGGTCCAGCTGGCCATTGGCTGGCCCAGACAACGAGGCGGGACTTCCCCCCTTCTTCTCCGTTGGTTTTTATTTTGACTCGAGTGGGAGGGGAATCCCTATCATAGACTGTAACGGTAGCCACGCCCCTCAGAACATACGCGACTTTATGGTCATTTTTTTAATTAATGGGACCATAATTTCCCAAAAATAATATTATGACATTAGAAATTAGACTTTAAACTAGTGACTGGAAGAAGAAAGTATTCATGACCATGTTTATTAAGGTAATACAGTCTAGGTGAAGTTGGGCCCAAATACATGGACTTCTATGGGGCTATGGGTTTTTCTGGGTCCAATGACAGCGCCACAACAGGCCATTATATGAACTTTCATTTCCTTA
Organism: Protomyctophum bolini; assembly: GCF_963924005.1. Lineage (NCBI taxonomy): Eukaryota > Metazoa > Chordata > Actinopteri > Myctophiformes > Myctophidae > Protomyctophum > Protomyctophum bolini. Next base: position 24,217,442 of record NC_137866.1, read on the forward strand.
GTGGCTTCACAAAATATCTGTCTGACTGCCCCCCTGGCTGTGACCCATCGTAGTCAGTGTCCAGGCTTTCAGCGTGCATGTAGCCTATATATATGGCACGGTGGTTGAGGAGGGAGCGGACAGTGTGGTGTCGAAACAGCGCGAGTGTTCACGTTAACATGCCCCCCCCCCCCCCATGTACAGGCCATGTACAGCCAGTAAGGGATATGTATGCTAGTTATGGTGCATTGTTTTATGTTTTGTTTTGATTTGTTATATTTGTATTTACGTTGCATGCAATCAATCAGTAGTATACGATCAGTAGAAGAAGAACTAAGTGTATAACTGTTTATTGTAACTTGTGTGAAAAGGTGTCAGAATAATCCCATGAGGGATGGGCCACAAGGTGGCATGACACTTGAAATAAATAAAATCATTCATTCATTCATAGCATAGGACAAACCTCGACTTTGAGTCAGTACATAATGTTAACCCATTTTGGGGCGGGAACCCCTTTTGGTGTTGCATTATGTAATGCTTTAGCTATTGAAATATAGCAGATCTACAAGCTCATAGCGCGCCACTCGGTGGATTGTAGGTCTGCTATTTTTTAAGAATCGTGAAAAGTGACACGAAAGTGTTTGAGAACGACTGACATAGAAAAACGTAGCTTTTTCAAGAAAACAGTCAGGATTTTAGAAGACATTCGCAGAATCGTTCCCAGGTCAAAATGGGTTAACCCCCGTGGTCAAATTGAACGTGAACTTTTGAACTCCTCGGCTACTATCCCTGCTGGGCCTGTAGAAGCCATTAGTGAAAAAGGCTACGCCGCTTCCAAGAACAACAAACAGTGTCGTTATGAGTCCAACGCAGCAGAGCAGAGTGAGGGCCTTTGCAATATCAGATCCCCAGCTGCTATATCGCTGCGCTATCGGAGAGGAGACCTGCATTTCCACCCTGTGGTATAGAGTAAACAACCAGTACTAAGAGAGGAGAATGGAATGGTGGCAGTGAGGAGAGGAGAGGTGCCCACCCCCTGGAATGGTGGCAGTGAGGAGAGGAGAGGAGAGGTGCCCGTGCCCCCCCCCCCCCCCCCCATAGAAGCAGATACGCATCATTCACTACCACTATCTTCCTGGTCATCGTAGACCCATCTAAAAATAACACAAAAAAACAGGGATTACCACATAGTGTAGTGTACAGGAGTGGCTACGGGTAAGGAGCATGATGGAGAGAAAGTGTGTGTGTGTGTGTGTGTGTGTGTGTGTGTGTGTGTGTGTGTGTGTGTGTGTGTGTGTGTGTGTGTGTGTGTGTGTGTGTGTGCGTGCATGCGTTTACGTGCAAACTTGTGCCCACAAAGTCTCAGCTATAGGGGTTTGGGTATGGCTGCACTGTATGTCGGCATCTAATCAGGTTGCGGCGTTTGTGTGTATGGCTGTATGGACCTATAATAGTACACATCTATGTGCAAAAACTGAATCCACGCACTATATATATGTATGTATATATATATATATACATACACACACTGTACATACAAACATTTTCATGTCAACGGTTAAGGTACAGTATATGTCACAAATTCACAATGTATTGTGTTTTCGTGGACGAAACCATAGAAATGAAATGATGAGAGGGCGTTTCATAATGCCGTTTCACACTGCCAGGAAAGACTGGAGGCACAGAGACTGTACTCATACTGTACCTCTGGTGTTATGTTACGTGCACTTTGTGCACAACATGGCCAACTGTGCCATGGCGTATCGTCGGTAAGTGTGCATATGTGAGTTTTTTTTTCTCCATGTCATATGAAAGCAGGGAACCATAGCTTAAAATTGACATGACCAGTTTTAGAGATATGGCTTATAAGAGTAATGTCTTGCGGAAAACAGCGAGTTGAGAAAACAGGCTTGAAAGGGTCACTGCTGTGGACTCTAACATTACACCTAGCTATTTATTTATTTCATATTTACATGTACAAACATTTTAGCTCGGACGTTTATTTCAGACATGCTCTAGTATGTGAAGAGTCTGCCTGTGCCATTACCTCATTTTAGATAAAAATAACTAAACTAAAAACAGTAACTTGTATCAAAATAGTCCGGCAGTCGAGGTGGACGGGTGGGAAATTTGGTATAGTCTTTTTTTATTGGCCTAAAATATTGTCTATATACGTATACATTCGTGAATCCACTTGCTGACCGGCTGAAAGTATTGGGACAGGGCCTTCTATGTCTCTGCCCCCCAACCTGGGGGAGACAGGGGCCTTCTATGTCTCTGCCCCCCAACCTGGGGGAGACAGGGGCCTTCTATGTCTCTGCCCCCCAACCTGGGGGAGACACGGGGCTTCTATGTCTCTGCCCCCCAACCTGGGGGGGAGACAGGGGCCTTCTATGTCTCTGCCCCCCAACCTGGGGGAGACAGGGGCCTTCTATGTCTCTGCCCCCCAACCTGGGGGAGACACGGGGCTTCTATGTCTCTGCCCCCCCAACCTGGGGGGGAGACAGGGGCCTTCTATGTCTCTGCCCCCCAACCTGGGGGGAGACAGGGGCCTTCTATGACTCTGTCCCCCAACCTGGGGGGGAGACAGGGGCCTTCTATGTCTCTGCCCCCCCAACCTCTGGAATGAACTCCCTAATCATCTCAAGAGTTGCCCCCTCTCCCCCTTTTGCCTCACTCAAAACCCAACCTCTTCAAGATAGCTTTCCCCCAGCTGAGGTCTGGTTATGATGCCCCCCCCCCCTTCCCTCGCTTAGCATGTCTTTAACCTAGCACTTTACTTGCCTTCTTGTTTTTATTTTTTGTTTCTTGAATTAAAGTTGTTCCTGATGTTTTATGTAAAGCGCTTTGGGGTACTTAGAAAAGCACTATATAAATCTGAGCTATTATTATTATATTCTATGACAGGCAAAAATGTCAAAAATGTCAAATTAGGGGGTTTCCATGATTCTGAATCCATTCCAAGCGTTAGTTTTGCACAAATTACACTCCTTGGGCTTAAAATGGCCATAGACATCATGACAAATGTGATGAGGTCAGCACATTTTTGGAACATTTTTTGGACAAGTGGCTATGGCTGCTTTTAGCCCAAGGAGTGTGTTTTGTGCAAAACTAATGCTTGGAATGGGATTCAGAATCATGAGAAACCCCTAGTTTGACATGTCACAATTGCCACATGCTGCCATAGGATTATTAATGGTATAGGGTCACAAGAAACCCCTATAAAAAAGATTGACCAATACTAACAGCAAGTGGATTCATGAATGTATGTATGATATAATAATAATAATAATTATAGACAATATTTTAGGCCAATAAAAAATACTATATACCAAATTTCCCACTTTAACCCATTTTGGGCAGGAACCCCCTTTGGCGTTTTAAAGCATTATGTTGTACTTTAGCTATTGAAAATTAGCAGATCTACAAGCTTATAGCGCGGTATGGTCTGCTATTTTTGTATCTTTGAATATATATTCTTTCAAAGCGAACGTTTTTAACTCATATCTTTAGCTTCTGGGGGATCCCTGGAATAACATATTTTCAGTGGGGGTCGGTGGCCAGAAACATAAAATCTTTGGGGTCCTTGACATGATATTTTTAGTACCACCGATACAGAAACGTATACGTAGGTATTTCAGAAAACTGTCAGGAAGGACATTTTCTTTTTAATTTCGATGTCAGGCCTACACAAAAGAAGCCCGTCGGTCTGCCGGACTAAAAAGAGTCACTATGTGTTAACCCCATTCTGACCTGAGATCAGATTCTAAAAAATGTCTTCTACATCCTGACAGTTTTCATTCTGACCTGAGAACAGATTCTACAAATGTCTTGTAAATCCTGACAGTTTTCTGAAAAAGCTATGTTTCCATGTCAGTCAGTCGTTCTTTGATTTTTCAAAAATAGCAGATCTACAAGCTCGTAGCGCGCCACCGAGTGGCACGCTACGAGCTTGTAGATCCCCCAAAAAAAGGACATCTTGGCACAGACGAGGCTCCTTTGTTCCCTCAACAAATAGAACCTCCGTAGAATGAACACCTTCACCGGCACCGAAGTCAGAACAGTGAGAAGGAATGCTGCATCATGGGTAGGAAGAGGAAGAGAGAGAGCTTTTTTTTTCTTCCCAGGACCGAGGCCGGCCTCCGGGGGCAAACCAGGACACAGAGGAAAACCAGCCATTCCTCATTCTGCTGTGGGTTGTGTGCTGCAAATATGGATCTATTAATCACATTTATATCAATGATGCGTGTATGGAGAGAGAGAGAGAGAGAGAGAGAGAGAGAGAGAGAGAGAGAGAGAGAAAGAAAGGGAGAGAGAAAACAGAGGGGGGGGGGACAGTCTGGACAGAAGATGAAAAATCACACTGGTGTGAAGTGAGGGGCGCTCTTATCATCATTAATAATAGATCATCATACTCCAGCCAAACACATTTGGCGTCCTCACTTTTCTGTCCTCTCCGTTTTATCTTTACTTTGTATAAGAGCTCAGCCAATCAATCGTCACTATGACACACACACACACACACACACACACACACAGCTGGGAGACTCAAAACACCGGAAAGACAAAACTGAGAACCTGTGCTTCTGCTGTGAAGGAGAACCTCCTTCACAGACTGAGTAGTGGCTGTCTTCATTGCCCAGTGTTTCCCTATTATGCATACCACAGTATGATATTTAGTGGGTTGCCGCGAATAGAACAAAAAAGAAAATGGCAAGAAAAACAGCAAAAGATGTCAAATATAATGAGCGTGATGCGTGAAAGCCCCCCCCCCCCCCACCCCCACCACACTATCAGCTTCTGGCTAGTAGGGGAAAACTGTAAATACCTCTATCTCTCCATCTCAACTCTCTCTCTTTCTTTTTCTCTCTCTCCCTCGCTATACCAGTCTTCTTCCGCGTCGTCAATTCTCTCTGCGTTTCAGTCCATTGTTCTTTAACCTTTTTGTTATTTTTCGCATTCCTAATCACTTCCCAGGAAACCTTCTTCTTCTTCTAGGGCGGCCATCGGCTCCCTCCTCGTCACCTTCCTCTAGCCTTCCATCGACCCCACAATGAGGTCTAGATGGCTCTTTGTGTCCCGCTAGTCGCTATAGCAACCGATGTGTGTGTGTGTGTGTGTACACAGGATGTAAAACAAGCAACGTTACAATGCATACAAGTATGCATGCTCTATACGTTAACCCATTCTGACCTGAGATCAGATTCTAAAAAAATGTCTTCTACATCCTGACGGTTTTCTGAAAAAGCTATGTTTCTATGTCTATGTTTCTATTTTTCAAAAAATAGCAGACCTACAAGCTCGTTGAGCGCCACTCGGTGGCGCGCTATGAGCTTGTAGATCTGCTGTTTTCAATAGCTTAAAGCATAGCGTAATGCTAACACCAAACTGGGTTCCGCGCCCAAAATGGATTACTGTTCTTTTCTTTCCTTTCTTTCTTTTTCTTTTTGTCTTTTTTATTTTTGTATTTGTCTGTCTTATTTTTGAAAAAACTTAATAAAAATATTAAAACCAAAATGGATTACTAATCTAGACTCTTATCTTCAGAGGAAGGAGAGCGAGTTAGAGAGAGCAATGGGGGTGTGGTGAGTCAAAGAAAACTTAAGATTACACTTTGCATTTTATATACACTTCATAACACTAAACACCTCATCTACAGGGGTATAGGCAACCTTTGGCACTGGTGCTGCCAACCATGGCACAAAAGGAGGGTAATCGCTGGTGCACTGGCGTAATTTTTTTAAATAAACTACCGGTAAATAGACAATTAACCCATTTTGGGCCGGGAACCCCTTTTGGTGTTATAGCATTAGGTTATGCTTTAGCTATTGAAAAATAGCAGATCTACAAGCTCATAGCGCGCCACCGAGTGGCGCGCTACAAGCTTGTAGGTCTGCTATTTTTGAAGAATCGTGAAAAGTGCACATGAAAGTGTTTGAGAACGACTGACATATAGAAAAACATAGCTTTTTCCAAGAAAACAGTCAGGATTTTGAAGACAATTTGCAGAATCGTTTGTAAAACGGGTTAAATAAATGTAGTCAAATAAATGAATTCACTCATGTGTGTATGTAAATGACATCATTCTACATTCATTAAAACTATGAACTCTTGACTGGGGAGGGAGATATAGGAGGGCTCTGCACTGAGTCTAATGATCATTATAACAATGTATTTAACAAGGGATAAGGTTATATTCCTGGACAATCAATATCATATACCGTACCATTATCAGGACAGTTTTTCGTGTGATATCACCGTTTCGGAACGGGTTCCAAAGATACAGTGATTGCCTGCAACGTTCGCCAGTCAGACGCTGACTTTCAGGAACTAATGTATCTCAAAACATCCGCCAGCCAATAAGTGGACACCCAAATACAAATTAATATACCATCAGTTTTTCAGGTATCAAAAGTATGTTGAATGGGGGGGGGGGGGGGACACGACGACGACACACCATTGTGCCTGCTCCAGAACACATAAAGTTGTGGATTTAATAAACAATAGACAATAATTTAGTTCCTTGATTATCGTTTTTCTGCAGCTGAATACATAAATAAATATCCCATCTGAAGCAAATAAAACTGACAAAATGACTCAAACATCACGTCCTAATAGACTACATGTCTGTACTGTACAGTACATATAATGCCTAACTTATACCCCATTGTACGACAGTATTGCATGCCAAAAAATAGCAACTCTACAAGCTCGCAAAGCAGCACATCACAATCCATTATGAGCATATTGTAGATCTGCTATTTTCGGTATAAAAATCAGCCTATGAGATTCCAGGGTTCTATTGGCTTCAAATGTGAGTGTACTATAGTCTGTACCCGACGAAGGAATGCTGCATCATGGGAGGAAGAGGAGGACGGAGCTTTTTCCAAACCCAAGGAAGCTCTGAGAAGGAAGGAAGTGGTCACGTGACTGGGCTGCATGACACTTTCATGGACACTTCCATGGGAGCCAAACTCACATAGGAAGTGCAATGAATACATGGCAGTGAATGGAGCCGGCTGGACCAGCTCATATCAAACATTATTCATGAACAATTGAGACCTTTTGTAAAGTAATTTCTGGAACTTCTGGAAAATAACAGAAGACATATCACAGGTTGTTTTCTAGTCACTTACTTTTCGATGTGCACAGAGTGCACAGTATATAATTTTATCTGAGGATCTAAACAGCAGCAGGTATCGTTTCTGGCTCCGAAGTATCACGATATTTGGCTGCCAGACAGGAAACGGTGGGAAGTCTCGCGATACTTGTACTTTGTACTTTATGGTATATCTTTTTTATAGAGATACCATACCTCTATAAGAAATGACACAGTGTACACATCGAATAACAACACAGCAGACAATAATGTGTTACATGTCTTCTGTTATTTCCCAGAAGTGATTACTTTACAAAAGGTCTCAATTGTTCATAAATAATGTTTGTTCATGAGCTGGTCACTGAGCTCTCATTGACTCCAGTGCATTCTGCCAAACTTCCGGGTAGTTTGGCTCCCATGAAAGTGTCCATGAAAGTGTCATGGCGCAGCCCAGTCACGTGACCACTTCACTTCCTTCTCAGAGCTTCCTTGGGCCAAACCAGGACAGAGGAAACCAGCCATTCCTCATTCTGCTGTGGGTTGTGCTGCAACTGTGGATCTATTTAAAACCCATTTAGACCTAAGTTTGAATCTACAAATGTCTTCTAAATCATGACAGTTTTAAGAAAAACCCATGTTGGTGAGAGAGAGAGAGAGAGAGAGAGAGAGAGAGAGAGAGAGAGAGACACACACCAAGCTGGACAGAAGATGAGAAAAACTAGAAAGACAAATCTGAGAAAAAAGCTCCTCGTTCATAGACTGAGCAGTGGCTGTTAAGATTCCAGGGTTCTATCTATTGCTCTCCATCGCGCTATACCCGTCCACTTAAAAGTCGCGTCATGAAGATTATTTCTCTGCGTTCTGACCATTTTTTCACCAGAGTTCTTTCCCCCCCTTTTTCTATTTTTCGCATTCCTAATGTCTTCTTCTAAGGGGCCATCGGGCTCCCTCCACGCCAACCTCGCCACCTTCCTCTATAGCACCTTCACATCGACCCCACAATGAGTTCTAGATCGCTCTTGGTGTCCCACTAGTCGCTATAGCAACCGATGTGTGTGTGTGTGTGTGTTGTGTGTGTACACAGGATGTAAAGCAAGCAACGCTACAATGCATACAAGTATGCATGCTCTACATACGTTAATCTAGACTCTTATCTTCAGAGGAAGGAGGGCGAGTTAGAGAGAGAGAGAGAGCAATGAGGGTCACGACAGGTCTTGCAATTGTGGCATGCACAACACATAGCGGTATAATATATACTGTACTTCATAACACTTCATAACACTAATTCCCCCCCCGACTCCTCTGCAGGGCATGGGAGAAACGGGCTGCAGTCATTTAGGGGGTAGTGTTGGTAGGCGGGGGTGTGTGTGTGTGTGTGTGGGGGGGGGGGGGTTCCAAAGATCAGCCATGCTGCAACTCTTTGTACAACAGTATCGCGTGCCAAAGAAAAACGTATTATGAGTGTAGAAAAAAAAATAGCAATTTTTTTTGGGTCCGAGTCACAGCAGAGTATAAATCCGCCTTGACCCATTTTGGGCCGGAACCCTTTTGGTGTTTTTAAACAGTATGTTATAAATGTAGCTATTCAAAAATAGCAGATCTACAAGCTCATATATAGCGCGCCACCTCGCTATATGAGCTCGTAGGTCTGCTATTTTGAAAAATTGGAGACGACTGACATTAGAAGCATAGCTTTTTCAGAAAACTGTCTAATGTGACCGGGTACTAGTCTGTACCCGATGTGTGTGTGTGTGTGTGTGTGTGTGTGTGTGTGTGTGTGTGTGTGCGCATCACACAGCGCAGTGGAATATGACTGGGCGATGATGCAGCGCACACCTGGGTGGTGGTGACTCGTTATCCCTTAGGCCACATGTGAGCTGCTCCGTCATGAGAGAGCAGAGAGAGAGAGAGAGAGAGAGAGAGAGAGATGAGGAAAGGAGAAAGGTGGGGTGAATGGAACGAGGTGTATTCCGTGCCTGAATCCGTCCGCGATACCCAGTGTTTTTCGAGTTGTGGCAGATAGTAGAGAGAGCAGATAATTGAGTGTTCAACCCAAAAACAAATGGAGACAGAGACTCGTGGAATCTGCGGGGGAAATGCAGAGCCCATTAACCCATTTAGGCCCGACGTCGAAATAAAAAAAAAGAAAAGTAAAACCTGAAAATGTTTTATCAGTGGTTCTCAATATTTCATGTCAAGAACCCCAAAAATTATATGTATTTGGCTGCCGACCCCCATCTGAAATATGTCATTCCAGGGACCCCCCCCCCCCCCCCCCAGAAGCAAAGATTTGAGCAAAAAAAAACGTTCACTCTTAAAAAGAAAATAGCAGACCTACAAGCTACAAGCTCGACCTACGAGCTCATAGCGCGCCACTCGGTGGCGCGCTATGAGCTTGTAGATCTGCTATTTTTCAATAGCTAAATTATAACATGTAATGCACCGAAAGGGGGTTCCCAGCCCAAAATGGGTTAATGGTGTGCTGCGTTGTTTTGTGTTTTGGGCCTGCTCTCCGACCGCAGGACGTTGAAGCGCGAGAGAGAGACGGCTCCCCGACATGAAAAAGCTGCGACTGCTGTGGGGTAAACAGTCATTAAACGAGGCCTTCAATTTGCTGCTTTATCACCTCTCCTGGCCTTTGACTTAATGTCTTTATAATGAAACCCAGATGCAAGGCAGAGGAGCCTGAGGAAAGCAGGGGAGAATTCTGGCTTAAGAGGAGGAAGCAGGAACTGAGTTATCGCCTTTCGACTTCTACCTTGCCGTCTGGTAGCTACGTGTGTGTGTGTGTGTGTGTGTGTGTGTGTGTGTGTGTGTGTGTGTGTGTGTGTGTGTGTGTGTGTGTGTGTGTGTGAACAGTGCTGTATGTGTGAGTGGGCAATGGAGTAATAGAACAACACTGTTGGTTGTGAATGTTGGCAATTTTTGCCCATCATCGGACGGCTTTTCAGTTCCCCCTGCCTGGCCTCCTTAAATCCTCCCTAAGCCAGTAGTTCTCAAACATTTGTGTGCCAAGGACACCCAAACTGATATATATATTGCCCCCCCCCCCCCCCCCCCCCCCACACACACACATTTCCCAAAAAAAACAGATATACAAGCAGTGCGTCACTTCGTGATGTCCTGCGAGCTTGTAGAGCCAACATATAAAGTGGTTAAAATGATTGTGATGCTATATATATAGCAATATTATGCTACTATTGCATTAACTAAAAAGTTGGTATACTTACAGGTGAGTCAAGAAAGTAAAAGGCCGTCACGATTCTCGATTCGTATCGAAATCGGATCGAAATTGACGTTCGATACGGTGTATCGAAATCACCAGCCGACTCGCGATATTTCATTGCATGTGCACGGCCGTCCGTGTAATAATGAATTTAATTTTTTATAAGTGCTCAAAGCGCATTACAACGGTTCATTCATTCATACATTGGGAGGTGAAGCGGCGAACAGTCGACGCCAGCGTCCTCACTTCCCACATTCACACACCAACGGTGGCAGCGCTCACACACCGACCGACTCATTGGAGGCAACGTGGGGTTTAGTCGTGTCTTGCCAGGGACACTTGTCGACATGTAGACCGGAGGAGGAGCCGGGATTCGAACCGCCGACCGGTGATCATTGGACGACCTGCTCACCCGGCGGCCATCTTGCTGAGGGGCTACACAGTACAGTATGTTCTATGGCAGCTCAAACAAAAAAAAGTGTCATAACGCACTCAAATCCTGACGGATTTACAAACGGGTTGGTTTAACCATTCTGACCTGAGATCAGATTCTAAAAATGTCTTCTATACATCCTGACAGTTTTCCATTCTGACCTGAGATCAGATTCTAAAAATGTCTTCTATACATCCTGACAGTTTTCCATTCTGACCTGAGATCAGATTCTAAAAATGTCTTCTATACATCCTGACAGTTTTCCATTCTGACCTGAGATCAGATTCTAAAAATGTCTTCTATGTCAGTCGCTCTTCGATTTTTTCAAAAATAGCAGACCTACAAGCTCGTAGCGCGCCATTTATATATATATATATATATAAATGTCATATAAAAGCATACGAGTTTGCGGACATCTCCGACGTTTCTAACAAACCAAATCGTTTGGAAAATCGGTTGAAAATTGAGCAAGTTATGGTTATTTAAAAAAGTACATGCCCCCCCCCCCCCCCCCCCCCCCCACCCCCTGCTCTCTCTCTCTCTCTCTCCTCATTAGCAGGCAACAGTGCAGCACTAATACTATCTCTCTCTCACTCTGGCACAACAGCGCCCCTACTGGTACCCTATAGTCATATACTGGTGCTCATGGCCACATAGGCGCACACGGACATTGCTGTTCCTTGGAGTGGTTGCACTCAAAAATATATCCATTGAAAGTTGAATTGAATGGTGGATCAGGCGAATCGTGACAGCCCTACAAGAAAGCTGTTAAAACCAGTTAAGTGTTTCTAGGAGATGTTTAGTTCAACAATGACAAAGATGAGTGACATGGACAAGGATTCTATATGTTCATGACTTGACACTGTAAGTGCAAACTCTCATCCCCCCACATACTGTACTCTACTGTACTGTACTGTACTGTATGCACCAGTCCAAACTCAAAAGTGTCATAAAGTGTCATTTATTATATAGACCTGCAGTGTGTCCCTGCTCTGTACAGCGCCTCACTCAGGGTCCTTGAAAAGCACTCGAGCAGTTTCATCTTTTATTTGTATTATTAAAGGGGAGGATTGACCCTGGTGAGATGATGCTGGCTCCACAGGCCTTGGCTTTGCCAGTTGCTAATATTTCACATTCACAACAACACTCCCAAGGCTAAACTTACAGGGTTGTCAGGAATTCACAAATCATGACGACGCCATATGGTCAGAATTTTGTTTTGGAGCTATACAGAGCCTCAACTAAAATAAAATAAAAGTGGAAATTACTCGGATAATCCATCTATTACCAACTTTTCATCAATGGTCAAACATTTTCTGAACTCTAGATGTGACGAACCAGATTTAAATCTGTCAATTCTTTTTAGAAATAGTGAAAATATCTGATCTAGTTCACAATGCATATGGGATGGGTTATTTTTTATATTCATCAGAAAATGTAATTTTTGGTGAATATATAATAAATAACGGACGGACGGACGCACATGCACACGCACACACACACACACACACACACACACACACACACACACACAGTGCAAAACATACTCTCTCCCAAAGACAACAATGTATTCTGAAATATGAGGAAAAACTGGCTCATCCAAAAAGATTCACAAGTATGACTGTCCACAGGTCCACAAGCTGCAACAGAGCATGAGAAGCCATTGGCCAATTAGCAAACCCTATGTTTTGTATTTGTAAAGCCTGCTTCCATTCTTGCCTAAATATATACAGTAGCTTGGAAAATATATTTTGAATCTCAATGGCACTCCAATGTAAAATAAAGGCCCCCATAGCCGATTAACCCATTTAGGCATGACGTCGAAATAAAATCTGACAGATTTCTGAAATATCTCATGTTTCTGTATCAGTGGTGCTCAATATTTCATGTCAAGGACCCCAAAAATGATATGTAATTGGCCTCCGACCCCCATCTGAAAATATGTTGTTACAGGGACCCCCCCCCCCCCCAGAAGCAAAGACTTGAGTTAGAAACGTTCGTTCTGAAAAAATATATATTCAAATTTGCGCCACATTTTCACGATTAAAAAAAATAGCAGACCTACAAGCTCATAGCCCGCGCTATGAGCTTGTAGGTCTGCTATTTTTCAATAGCTAAATTATAACATAATGTTGAAAACACCAAAAGGGGTTCCTGCCCAAAATGGGTTAAAACCGGGAAAGCATCTGTGTTAGTTTAGATTTTTCTTAACTGAGACAGTTTGATCCTTGATGTCTAGGTTGGACATGACCTTTGATACGATCCTATATGGTTTGACAAGAATTAAACATTTTGACCTAATTACAAGCACTCACGATTTAGCAATTTACAGTTATTGTTTACTGTGACTATTGATTATCCACTTGATAGGAACAAACAGTAAGTCAGTTTTCACTACTTCTCTATGTGCTACTGCTAAGATGCCCATACAGCAAAATGCTCATTGACCGCTACTTATGTTACTCACATTGAGCCAATAATATGCTGCATTTCGTGGGGGGGGGGGGGGGGGAGATATATATCCACAGCGTATTCAAATAGCCTCCTTGATAATGTTACTAATATTATTAAATGATTATGGGGGCTCCCCCACGATAATTTAATAATATTTGCTTTGAGTGCTCCATTGTTCCGGTTGCCAGTGCCTGAAACAAATGTTCAGGATTCAAGACCTCCCCCCCCATTGTCCGTAATGGGTATACTTTTCATTTTGTGCAAGCCGGAACAGTCGATTCGTTGTCCCACGGCAAAGTCTATGCTTCTCTCCATTTGTATCGGGGTGCAGTACTTTAGTACTTTTAGACAGTTTTTGGTTTAGACTAGTCATTGTTAGACCAGTCCTTTTAGTCCTACAACTACAACCTATACCCTCATAGGGGTGCATACTTAGTATAGACTGGTCATTGGTTAGACATGGGTTAAGGTTAGGTTTAGGTGTACTGCCCCGTGTGGGAGGTTATAGGTTTAGGGTGAGGGTTTGAGATTAGTTGTAGGACTAATGACTGGTCTAACCAATGACTAGTCTAAACCAAAAAACTGTCTAAACTACAGTACTGCACCCAAACCCAAACTAAACCAAACTTAACCTAACCTCC
>NC_137866.1:24231473-24353973 GCF_963924005.1 Protomyctophum bolini
CCTTTGAATCAGACTCATCTAGTGCTTTAGTTAGCTAGTTTCCGTTTCATTCTGGGGTGCATACTTAGACATGGGTTAAGGTTAGGTTTAGGTGTGCTGCCCCGTGGAGGGGCACCCTTCATTCTTCTTCAAAGCAGGTTATTATGGCAATTAGGAGCTTGCGAGAGCTGCACTACTAACGTTGAAATGGGAACCGCATGTGCATACTTTGGAAAAAGAGACGAGGGGCTCAAATGAGAGGTGCTAAAATTTCTCTAATTGTTTTTTCTCTTACTGGTGTTTCATCTTCCAAATGGGAGGAACGAGTACACCCTTTATACTGTGGCTAAGCTGCTGGATAATGGGAAAGAAAGTCAAGCTTAATGACTGAGCTGCCACTACTCATATTAGTACCACTATTTACTAGAACTACTGCAGTATACTGCCTAGTGCCTACACAGGAGAAAATAAATGATGTCCGACTCTTCTGTGGGCGTTGAAATGAAAGCCAAAACATTCAAGAGTGCTTTTTTTTTTTCATAGAAAAAGCTCACCCTCCTCGCCAGACCAGGGCGATGTAGCACTTCTCCCCGGCGTCCACTATCTCCACTCAAAGTAGTGGCAGCGGGTGGTGAGTGGCTGTCGAGCCTGGCCAGACCACGTCCATGATGCTCTTTCCTTGCCGATGTACTCCAGCAGCTGAGGGCAGAGGAGACGGTAGAGAGAGAAAGGAGCAAGAGGAGAGTGGGAATTTAAACCCATTCTGACCCGAGATCAGATTCTAAAAATGTCTCTACATCCTGACAAGCCATGTTTCTATGTCAGTCGTTCTTTCGATTTTTAAAATAGCCGCTATGAGCTTGTAGATCTGCTATTTTTCAATAGCTAAAGCGTAACATAATGCTAACGCCAAAAGGGGTTCCCGCCACACAAAATGGGATAATGATGATGGGATAACGGGGCTGAAACCTTAACCCGTTTAGGCCCGACGTCCAACTTAAAAAAAATCATGACAGTTTTCTGAAATGCCTATGTTTCTATATCAGTGGTTCTCAAACTATTTCATGTCAAGGACCCACAGAATTATCTCTATTTGCCCCCCCACCCCCCCCCATCTGAACATCATGTTGTTCCAGGACCAACCCCCCCCCCCCCCCCACACCCCCCCCCCCCTACTCAAAGATTTGAGTTAAAAAACATTCGCTCTGAAAGAACATATAGGCTACGGTATTCAAAGATTTGAGGCACATTTTCATGATTTCTCAAAATAGCAGACCTACAAGCTTGTAGATCTGCTATTTTTCAATAACTAAATTATAACATAGCCTAAATGTTTAAAACACCAAAAGGGGTTCCCGCCCAGAATGGGTTAACCACTTTCAACCTGGTGTGCTTGGCTTTCCTGAAGGGAAATTCAGATGATCGCTCATATACAGGCATACAATAACGTTAAAACACATCACAAAAACGAGGGAGTAATGTCCATTAATATGCATTGTCCCATCTAAATTGTCCCATCTAAGTAAAGTAAGGGGCACAGGTTAAAAATGAGAGGAGACAAATTATAATATATGACAAATGCATTATGAATAAGCATAAAAAGCATTAAGGCGAAATAGGCAGAATAAAAAATAAAACATAGACTAGAAAAAGATCACAGCAAGCAGCGTTATGGCGGGACCAAGCAGGAAGGCAATAAGCAAAAAAAACCTAAATTCTGACAGTTTTCTGACATGTTTCTGTAATAGTGGTGCTCAATTTTCTCAAAAATAGCTAAATTATAGCATAATGTTTTAAAACACCAAAAGAGCTTCCCGCCCAAAAATTGGGTTAAGTTAATTCACATTTAAAAGTACTATTGATTAATTCCCCAGGATGTATTTCACATCCAAAAATCGAAACAGGAGATGACGTTATCAAAATAGTCAAAATGACACACAGACCCACCCCTGGTTACTAATATATACAGTAAAAGGAAATTCTCCTCAGATCGCACAACCATGGAGATATAGGAACAACAACTCGAGGCTTAATTGGGTCGTCTTACGCAAAATACCAGCATCCCAAAACGCAAGATGGATTGGCTGAATTCAGTCGAGTATAGTTGGGCCACTAAGCAACCAAAAGGCCTCTGGGCTCCTCAGGAGTGTTTCCGTTCCACATGAGCGCATACACACACACGTGTGTGTGTGTGTGTGTGTGTGTGTGTGTGTGTGTGTGTGTGTGTGTGTGTGTGTGTGTGTGTAATGGAGAAGGAAACAAACACTCATAATTTCAAAGACAAGGATGACAGACAACAAGGTGGGGGTGGACAGAAGGACTTGTGTATTAAGCCTGTGGTGTACAGGTAAATGTGTACTCTCGTGTGTCTGTGTATGTGTGTGTGTGTGTGTGTGGGGGGGGGGGGGGGGGGGGGGGGGGGACTGGGTGTGCTATGTTCCACAAGCCAAGAAATGTACATGACGGACACACCTCTTGAGGAATAGCCCGTGTGTAAAGAACTTACTTTCCAGGAAAATCGAGGCATCTCAATTAGTTCAACGCCATGTTCATTTTCCCTTTTTTGGTGTTATTGCACCGTTGCCTGGTGATTCATCAAAAGTATGGAAATAATGCTGGTGGGCCTGTCAAAAATATTCAATTCAGCCTTCGTGACTTGAAGGATAGTTTAGTTACCGTGTTGCTGAAAATAGCAGCGCTCCTGTTAGTACTGTTGCAAGTTACTTTGGGGAGATTAAAACACACAAGAGGCACTATAGGAGAGGAGCTGTCAAACCCCCGGCCCACACCAAAGAAAATATAACTAACAAAGGGGACGTTCGTTATGGAGAGGGTTGAGCATTTTGCGGCTGGCAAGTCCCATGGCTCACGAGGGTTCTTTTCCTCTCTCTCTCTCAGCTCTCTCTCACCGCCCTTGGGCAGCAGTTCAAAGCATTCCACTCTTATATTCCTTTCTACCTATACTACATGCATTTTAGGTATTTCGTAACTTATCCATTTTGGGCGGGAACCCCAGATCTACAAGCTCATGCTTGTAGTTCTGCTATTTTGAAAAGTCGTGAAAATGTGTGCAAATCTTTGAATATATATTTCAGAGCGAACATTTTTAACTAAAATATTTGCTTCTGGAGGGTCCCTGGAACTACATATTTTCAGATGGGGGGTCCGTGGCCCAATAGAGATAATTCTGGGGTCCTTGACATGAAAAAGGTTGAGCACAACTGACATAGAAACAAGGCTTTTTCAGAAACTATTAGGATTTAGAAGCCTTTTCGTTTTATCAGTCCAAAATGGGTTAACCGAAGTAGGTCCCATTTGTAATTGCAGCATGGTGCCCCACCGTTGACTTTGTTCACGTGCAGATTTTTGGTGATGCTTTAAAAAAATATATAGTAGCAAATATTTTCTCTTACCCCTTTTCTCCCCAATTTAGTCATTATGCCAATTAATTAATGATCCCCACACTGTATGCGTTGTCAGGTGAGGACATCACAGCACCTCCCACATCCCATTCCTTCCCCCCCCCCCAACACTCCCTGCTGACACTGACAGGTGCTGCTGATTACTGCTGATTACGTGCAGTGACAAATATCAGCCTCCACCGCCTGGCTTTCCTCCACCAAAACACGGAGCCAATTGTGTTCGTATTATAGACCGCAGTGGATTCGCTTAGAGTAGACCATGGGTTTTCAACAGGTGGTCCGTGGACCACTGGTGGTCCGTGAAGGTTTTGCATGCAGGTCGCTGACCGTGCATTTTAGTAACGTAGGAAAGTGAAGATTCGTATTTGAATTTATTGTATTGGGGTTAAGGTTAGAGAAAGTTGAGAAACATGCAGTAAATGATCTGGTGACAAATGACGACGCGTCAATGTTGTCAGTTACTGGGAAGTCGGATGTCAAGAACTTCCACAGAAAAGTGAGTTAGAATCTCAAGGGGAAACCGTACCGGATTGCCTGGTTGAGTCACCATTATAAGGAAATGTGACCATAATCAATCGCAAGTGTCTGCTGCTTACTCATAGAGTAAGTTACAATGAACAGCAACATGAGTTTAATATGGAAGGTTCATTTATTTCCCCCACACCACGACCATATCCCCCCTCCAACACAACAATGGTCCCCAGGTTGATTCTATAGTCAGGGTGGTGGTCCCCAGGTTGATTCTATAGTCAGGGTGGTGGTCCCCAGGTTGATTCTACAGTCAGGGTGGTGGTCCCCAGGTTGATTCTACAGTCAGGGTGGTGGTCCCCAGGTTGATTCTACAGTCAGGGTGGTGGTCCCCAGGTTGATTCTATAGTCAGGGTGGTGGTCCCCAGGTTGATTCTACAGTCAGGGTGGTGGTCCCCAGGTTGATTCTACAGTCAGGGTGGTGGTCCCCAGGTTGATTCTACAGTCAGGGTGGTGGTCCCCAGGTTGATTCTACAGTCAGGGTGGTGGTCCCCAGGTTGATTCTATAGTCAGGGTGGTGGTCCCCAGGTTGATTCTATAGTCAGGGTGGTGGTCCCCAGGTTGATTCTACAGTCAGGGTGGTGGTCCCTGGTTCATAATCAGTTGAAAACCACTGGCTTAGACCATTAGGCCAGACGTAAAAAAAAAAGAATATATATTCAAAGATTTGTGCCGCATTTTTACGATTTTTCAAAAATAGCAGACCTACAAGCTCGTAGAGCTCGTATGAGCTTGTAGATCTGCTATTTTTGCTTAGTTAAAACACCAAAAGGGGTTCCCCGTCCAGAATGGGCTAGACCCCGCGGTGGTGGTCACTGGGCAGGCAACTTGTAGATCTGCTAGTTTTGGTGTGCAACATTGGCCCTTAACTGGGCTTTATAGACATGCAGAAATAGACATTATGCCCTTGCCGAAACCGTCTCAGAGGGAATCTGCACTAAATATGACTGAAACATTTAACCCGGTTGTTTGTTGGGCAGAAGACAGAGGTGCAGGAATGGTTCACAAAACACATATTCCGGTAACTCAGTTTTAGGGGATAAATATGAATCACAAAGTCTCCTGTTTGCAGACCTTGGGTTTTTGCTAACATCAAAGCTCTATTCATTTGAATAAAGTGGTTAAAATGTTTCTCCTGACACAGCACTCAATTCCTTTTCATACAGTCAAAGAATAGTTTATGGTGATTGAGCAGAGATTTCTGAATTAGTAGGCTAGCAACAGAGGCTACCGCTAATTAGCCAAGCTACTAGGTGCCAAGCCATTTATAAGCAGTTGACCTATTAAGCCAAGAAATAGAGACTCATTCTGAAGTTACGCAGTTTAATTTAATTACCATTTAGAGTTATTGATATATAAATCCAGAATTATTGTACAACACTGAGGTTCAAGGTTGTACTTTATTGTTACATCTTGAACTTATTTTTGTTTGGCTTCCTTCCTACTGAGTGTCTATCGTTTGTTAAAACTAGACCTGTACGTGCCCCCCTACTTGAGAACGATGCAACTTGTCATAGCATCCGTTTTAACTATCTGTCTGTGTCCCTTTAATGCCCATACTGTATATGGAGATCTCTGTATCTGACGTGTGCAAACTGACTTTGGCAGGTGTGGGGTTGCCATGGCAATCAATTGGCTGAGGCAGAGGCTGGAAATTGTACAGGTGAGGGAACTTTGGCTCATTAGCTCCACTGGCAGAGCCTGACCAGAGCCTTTTTGTGGGGTTTTTCTGGACAACTGTGTGTCCCACAGACTCTAGGCCGGGCACTGCACGCCCTGTGGTGGTTTGGAACGGTGTGTGTCGAATTTGAAGTGGGTGGGGCAAACGGTTCTCGAGTTACGTGTGTGTACAACCGTACACACACACACGCACACACGCACGCACGCAGAGACATGTCGCATTTATATGTATTGTCTGGTCAACCACTCTAATGTTCATGCCTGGAGAATGGACGAACGTTCAAGTCACACCTTTTCCCCCTCAACTCTAGCTGAGTAACGGAGAGGCCCACAGAAGACAGGGGGAAGGGGGAGAGGGAAAGAGATGCAAGACAATATAGCCTTGAGCGAAGCATGCTTGACTGAGAAGAACGCTGACAGAAGAACCACCCCCACCACCACCTCTCCCTCTCTCATTCCCTCTCATCGTTGAGTGGTGAGTGGTGGCGTCGGTAGGTGTGCGGGCCATGTTTTGTTGACCTGCTGCCTGGGAAACAGGTGAAACGCCCATATGAGTGGTCCTTCCAGTTTCCTGTCACACCCTTAAGTGGGGAACTTTACGCAAGGTGAAACTGATATGAAGCTAATGAAGGTACCTCTTCTTTAACCCATTTTGGGTGGGAACCCACTCCCCTGTTTTAAACATTATGTTATAATTTAGCTATTGAAAAATAGCAGATCTACAAGCTCATAGCACGCCACCGAGTGGCGCGCTATGAACTTGTAGGTCTGCTATTTTTGAAAAATCGTTAAAATGTGCCTCAAATCTTTCAGAAAATTGTCATGAGTTAGAAAACTATATATTTTTTTAATTTCGACGTCAGGCCTGAATGGGTTAACCACTTTCCTCCAGGCATACTAATTCTGAGCAAGTCACTATATATTTTCAAACTTTTTTTCAAATAGTATACCTTATTTAAAATAAATAGCAGATCTATAAGCTCTGAATTGTAGGTCAGCTATATTTTCTATTGGCCATACAGGGACGTGTATGTATATATATATATATATATATATATATAGGGCTTCAGTGATTAAGGCCTGACCCAGTTGGATGTAGTAGTGTAATACAAGTGCTATTATACTACAGTGGAAAAGGACAATTATATCATTGATTTCCATTGTCATGTCTGTGGGATGTCCTTGTATGAACTTCTACCGCTCCTCCAGTCTATACTCAATAATTTCTTTAAGCACTCTATACTTTTTCTGTATATTTGAGGGATCACAATCGCAAAAAAAATGAGAATCCGAGCCAAACGTGGCACCATAACTTGGAAAAAGTATTAGCTACTCTTGGCTTGCAAAGAGGAGGCTCTCTGGTCGACTGGTTCCCTGCTCCATTTCATTGTTCAATTGAGTCGGAAGCCTTCCAGTTGCTAAAGTTGACCCGTGCATCAATTACATTCGCACATCGCTGCCAAGCAACCCCAGACGATGAAGATCGCGCGATTGGGCTGAAACAAAACCACTGTAACAGTTGCCCAAAGGTTGGTTACAGGCATTCTGTCATTGCTGCTTTTTTTTTTATCTGCCCAAGAGCTCGGAGGTTACGTTGGTATACGTCTATGCAAAATGCAAGCACCCAAATCCACACATCATTTGTTCTAATTGACGTCTACGACTGCAAGCCACCACTTTAGAGTCTTTAAAGATATTCCAAAAACTCCAGAAATGAATAGAACAATAAACTCGATTTTTTTCTATGCCTGCTGCTTTGGTAATATCTCAAACATGCTGGCAGGGCGCTCGGTTTGAGTGTGTCTGTGTGATTTTTAAAAGAACTACACCCAAACAAATTAATCACTCACAACAGGACTTAAATGTCTGTCTAGTGTAGGCATGTACATGACATGTGATACGGCATGCTCTCGATCGACCTTATTTAAACTGCAGTGTTCAAAAAACACACTAAGCTCCACAATATGTAGAAAATCTAAACACAGCCTGTCCTTACTGCAGCACTGACACAGCTAGTTAACAGGGTGAAGTCAGGTGAGGGAATATTTACAGTTGGAGAGAAAAGCTTGATTATTAGCCTTGATGTATGCAGCGTGCCTTAAGGGTATTTCACCACCCCCAAGCCAACAACGCTGCATTTAAAATATTGTGGGAGCATGAATGACTACTTCTTTGTTTCCGACAGTGATTACAAATGCCATGACCGTAACAGTTTTTTTTAATGTTATTACACACTGTAGCGGCAAGAGATATTTCACGAAACAATGCATAACCTAAGACAATAGATGTAAATGACGCTTTAATCAGCCAATAAACCATATGCACACGGCAGGCAGCCATCTCGCCATTACATTAATGACAGGGTGGCAAGTTTGGCAACTAGCCACAAATTGCAATTGACAGCCTCCAAACAGATATGTTTCCCATCTGATTGTATTAAACGATGTTGAACTCGCCAACATTGCAGCTGTACAAAAAGCATGAAAGCTTGAGCTCTTTCTATATGTGAAAGTGTTTGTTTCATTTGAAAATAGGAAGGAGAGGTCGCACAGCTCGTATAGGCACGATGCCGAAAACGTTTTATCGGGTTACCAACGTTTTGGGCAAACAAAATACCCTTTCTTTAAGGGGTATGACGGACGTCTTTGTTTCATTAAAAATCCACTGTAGAGTAGACATGTTGTGACTATGAGCTACTTTCTTTCAATACAATACCGTGCAGGTGATAATTCTTCAAAGTGTTCGAGTTCGGAAGCGCTCGTTGGATATCAAGTGCATACCAGCCGTGTTGAAATTGCACATAATGCAGGAGGTTGCTTTACTGAAAGCTGAACGCTTCCAAACTCTGGACACTTTGAAAAAAACGAATGAGTTAAGTTAACACTTCTAATGACTTTGAAAGTTAACCGAGTCACGATTGACTCATTAGTTCTAGGCGATTTGGGGTGAATTTCGGGGTTTTCTAAATAAAAGACCTTGTGTATATCCTGTCGGCAGCGCCAGAGTTTAATCATTACGTTTAATCATAATGTCAAGATGGCTGCCGTGTGCATACGGTCTATTATTGTCCCCCCCCACCGTGCTTTCCTTTGAAACCATTGGAAAGCCAGCCACTCACAGCACTTGCCCTCCTCTCTGACACCTCATCACTCACTGGCCATGTGGAGTATTTCACCACCTTTTAATACACTCCATTTTTATTATCACCACTACTACCACTGCTGGGAGGATGTTGCCCAACCAGACATGTGGCTCCAGTGCCAACACCTACTGCCATCACCACTGATTTCTTTGGACAGTTTACATAGTCGTAAAAAGGGAAAGTTTTATACAGAGCGGTTGTCACTGCTGGAAAAAGCCCTAACATTATTCTTGGGAAACACCTATGCAGTTACCAGGAGAGGAGATGCCATGAAAAGATGGCACGGTAAAGCATACGTATCAATAAAGAATTCACAGTTTAGTGTCCTTCATGGGCCAAAGTGTTGTTCTGGGATTAAACAAGTGCACTATTCACGGGGATGAGGAAGGCGTTATTTATAACAAAATCCTCCAGTAAAGGTCCAGGAAGTTTTTTGTCGTGGAATTCAGTATCAGAAATCAGTCAATTGATTAGGCAATAAGGAGTCGAGAGTAATATTTCCAGGTGGTGGCCCTGGTGGGGATTCTGGTTGTGTAGCGGTCCGACCACACCTAGGCTGCAAATGCAGCCTGACTGACATGTCACAGGTTCAAATCCCCATGATATTTGCTGCGTGTCACTCCCCCATCTCTTGTCTCCTGTCAAGTCTAACTGACCTATAAGTAAAAGGGGGGGGTTCAAATGGTATGCACAGAGACAGACCGGGTACAGATCTTGGTGGTAGTAGGAATTATTTCCATACGTAGGTATGCAAAATGACGCCTACACTGTTGTTTCTTCCCGCCGTCCTGGCCCAAAACAAATCTTTATAACCTGTTTAGGCCCGACATCGAAAAAAAAAGGGGTCCTCTAAATCATGAGAGTTTTCTGAAATACCAATGTTTCTATATTATCAGTGGTGCTCAGTGTTTCATGTCAAGAACCCCAAAAATGTTCTGTATTTGGCAGCCGACCCCCCATCTGAAAATATGTTGTTCCAGGGGAACAACATCATTTGCATTACAATGACATGTCATGTAATTTCTGACTGGGCCCACATTAAACTAGTTCTCAAATCCTAATCCTCTCAAATATGTCCTATCATAATGTATTATTTAACTATAAGTTCTGGTAACATATAGATATAAGCAACCATAATAATATAGTATAAATGTATAATTCTTCTGCATTCTCTAGGCCAAGATACTATTGTCCTGAGATTAGAGATCTTGAACTAAAATCGCAAAACCAACCAACTCATCGTTCCCGACAACCATGCAAGGATATTCTAAATATGTGAATGCTGATGCTCAACTTATGAAACCACTTAACAGGCATAAAAAGCATAGCGTTATGAAACTAAGGGATAAGATATCACACATAGGCTTTCAGCAGGACATGGATGCGGAAATCTAAACGATACAATCGCCGTTATCAACACAATCCGCACGGATGAGTGTCCTAATTTCTTGAACACGGCCTCTTGCTAAAGCTTTAGATATTCCTATGGAGAAGGGCAAGTGAATCTCCTCCCTCCTGCCTCCTCATATTAATCATCTGTATTCCAGGTTTGGGAAAAAAGGGAAATCCTGCTGACAATTTCACCATAATCATCACACACTATTAAAGTGTCGTCTCGTAATAAAGCAGAGGTTATTTTAAAGACAGCGATCAGCACATTATGAACCAAAGAAAAGAACAGGGGGGCGGGCGGGGGGCTTTTCTACGTAATGAAAAAAAATCCCCTAGCTGGGGCCATGGGTGACCTAGATATAATTCCTCTTCTCCCCACAATGCAATATTAAGAGTATAATTGCCTGCAGCAGAAGCTCTGACCTGCCCTCAGACTCTCTCCCCCCCCTCCTCCATGCTAATCTCTGCTTACCTCCAGGGAAACACAGGCTACACAGCTGTAGCCTGTTTGATGTGATGATAGCTGGAAACAAATGGGCCTATTGTAGGCTTGGGGGGGGGGGGGGAGTGGGACCAATAGTCGTATGATGTATCATCATCATGTGCTGAGAACTCAAAACGCATTGCATCACAACATTATGAGCTTGTGCAGAATTCCAATCAGCTACATTTCTGAATACGAGGACAAACTCAAAGAAAATGTAGGAATTGAAACCAATTTGAAGCCGGAGAAACAAAAGTATTTTTTCTTGTGAGAGGCACAAGGAGCCAAAGTGAAAGAGAGGGACACTTTGTGATGCGAGACCAAGCATGACGAGAGGGCAAAACTACAGTACATGTGATTAGATATGGTGTGGTACAGCAGAGCCAGGTCTAAAGCTCTAAAGAAACAGGTGAGAGACAGGTGAATCCATACGGACAGAAGGGAAACAAACTTTAAGATTAACTGTAGCTGTAGTAGGAGGGGAAAGACCTAGATCTTTTTTGAAGACCTGCGTCTGCGATCTGCGTCAACATCCTAAACTGTGCCAGCCGTACACTATCAACTCGGCATCCCTATTTTGGGCATGTCATCCATCTATAAATTGCAGGAACCCGTCTGTGTTTATGTCCTATAATAAAGTAATAAAGGCATAATAAAGTAATGGCTCTGGACATACACGGTTTCCAGATAACCGCGACGATACTGCATGTTGTTTAGTGCCGATGAGCAGGTGCCAATAGTCTTACACTTACTCGTTAAGATTATTAACTGCTTTTTTGAGTTGTTTTTTTTACTCGCTCTTTGCAAAAGCAGACCGTGTTGGCATAATGACCTCCCAAGTCGCCATAAACACCAGGGAAAGGTGTCGCTGAAAAGTGTTTGTGCCAAGCGAGAATTTAGTAGGACTAAAAGGTTGCCCAGAACCGGGGAAAAAAAACACTAAATGTGGAGGACACACCAAATCTCGTGTGTCTGGTGGATCAATTAGCAGAAATTGTACACAGCTTGTCTTATTATTCAAAAGCCGGTCTTCTCAAACATGGCCTATAGCATATACGTCAAACTCAAGGCCCGGGGGCCAAATCAGGCCTGTGAATGAATTATCTTTGGCCCGCGGGATGATATTTAATTAGTATTAGAACTGGCCCTCTGGTATACTGCACGGACCACCATAATACTACAAGTCCCACAATGCACTGCGAGTGCATTGTCACGTATCGAGGGCACACAATCGCAAGCATGCGTCTTCTCTTCACTATTGATCAGCCGTGAAAGTATATCACTTGTGGTCAACTTTCAGCTATACCCCTCTCCCCAAAAATGGCCCGTGTGTTAAAACACAGTCCGGCCCTCGACTTGTACCAAATTATTTATTTTGGCCCTCTGTGTATTTGAGTTTGACATCCCTGGCCTATAGCACAGCCAGCCAGCCTCTGGATTAAAGGGATAGTTCAGATTTTTTTTAACTTAATTTGTATGAAATACTTGCCATTAATATAGTTGTTGCAACTGTATTAATTGATTGCCAGAGTGAAATAACAAGTAGTTCCGGTCATTTTGTGGGGGCCACGCAGTAAAGGTAAATGAATCCACAAAACTAACGTTATTTGTATTGTTGACCCATTTCTAAAATATTAGTGCAACTTTCGTTATTTTCTTACCCCTCTATCACACAGAACTATGTTTTTTGTGTCCATATCACTACGCCCAAAAAATTGTTCCATGTGATGGAGGGGTCAAAGTTGAACGAAAGTCGCGCTAATAATTTAGAAATAGGTTAACAATAAAAAATTACGTTCGTTTTGTGGATTAATTTACTTTTACTGCGTGGCCCCCAGTGCCCCACACAAAATGACCTACTTAATATTCACTCAAACCAGAGCAGAATTAACTCCCACCACGGGACTCGGGGGAATCAATTAATACAGTTGCAACCACTATATTAATGGCAAGTATTTCATACAACTTAAGTTAAAAGAAATCTGAACTATCCCTTTAAGTCAGTACTGGCTTCCCCTTTCTCACGCTGCTCAGCTTGAAGCCCAACACTGATATAGCTGTGCCATCACTGGGGTCTGGGCTGGCTGGTTGGTAACCAAAACAGATGATGGGAAAGCTGTGAACTTTCATCCGTCAGATGAAAACAGCAGTGTCATGGTGGGGATGACACTGCTATTGCCATGACTATTGTTCCTAGAAGCAGGAAGGAAGGAAGGAAGGAAACAGGCAACCCTAGAAGGGTGTTGGTGTACTGGAGCTGGCTCTGGCAACTGGAAAAGGTGAAACATGGAATGGAGCCATGACGATAATAATAATGATGGTGGTGATGACGATGACAACTGGGGGCAAAGGTAGGACACCGCCTGGAGTGGACACTGAGAAGCAGCGCTGTATGAGATGGCCAGCAAGGTGCATGAACAGCATGCACGAAAGAAAATCTTTTTGAAGAACTCTTAAGGAATTTAACCCATTTTGGGCCAGGAACGCCTTTTGGTGTTATGCTTTAGCTATTGAAAAATAGCAGACCTATACAAGCTCGTAGAGTGGCGCGCTACGAGCTTGTAGGTCTGCTATTTTTGAAAAATCGAAAGAACGACGGACATAGAAACATAGCTTTTTCAGAAAACTGTCAGGATGTAGAAGACATTTTTTAAATCTGATCTCAGGTCAGAATGGGTTAAAAGTAACAATATATGCATTTTAAAGTAATTAGTGGTATTTAGTACATTACGGGGGGAGGTGAGTGTGAATGTGTAATGTGGTCTGCTGTGGTGTGTGTGTGTGTGTCAATCTGGGAAAACTGATAACTGCAGAATCATTTGCTGCCCACTAATTTTGCCCGCACACTCATCCGCAGGTGAGGGGATTAACCCATTTTGGGCAGGAACCCCTTTTGGTGTTAGCGTCATGTCATGCTGTAGCTATTGAAAAATAGCAGATATACAAGCTCGTAGCGCGCCTGCAGGTCTGCTATTTTTGAAAAACCGAAATACCTCCCCCGTTTTATTTTATAAAACACTGAAGAAACAACATGAGCATGTCAGCAATAAAACACTATTTAACCCATTTTGACCCGAGATCAGATTCTAAAAATGTCTTTCTGAATAAGCTATGTTTCTGTGTCAGTCGTTCTCTCTTAGATTTTTCAAAAATAGCAGATCTACAAACTCGTAGCGCGCCACTATTTTTCCAATAGCTAAAGCATGACATGATGGGGTTCCCGCCCAAAATGGGTTAAAAAAATAACCGTCATCATCACTCAACATTAAGAATTTGTTTTTCCCCCATTAATGTCATATACACAAAACAATCGCTCCGTGAAATCAACAGACTTGTGGAACTGAACGAGTCAGATCATCTGTTACTGTAACAGCGATTCATAACGGTTTAAAGAGACAGCAAATGCATATAAATCATCAGATCCTTCAAATGAACAGTGCGAGCGTAGTTTGAATGATCAGAGGAGCCAAGATCATTCCCAGCAGCAGCGATGCCATGTGTTACAGACTTGATATAATTCATTGTGTGCCATGTGTCATGCACCAAACATTGACGATTTTACAAGCTGACAAAACATTGCATTGTAACACGTGCGCTTGTAGATCTGATATTCTCAGTGTGCAACACCAGTGCACGAGCAAGTATAAACCCAGCTTTATGCCGACAGTCACAGGAAGTCAAGAACTCTTTCCTACTTTCCTACTGCATTTTCAAATCACCATCTTTGGAAACTTGACAAGTTTTGTGTTTGTCAATAATCATATAATCAACCGTCTAAAAGTAATTGATTTTGTGTGAAACAGCAAAATGGAAAGACAAAGATGTAGACTTAACCACACCGTAGAGAAACAAACAAATTATTTATCTTCAAGTGACATTACCGATCAAGACCCACCCGGTGATGTCTTCTGCTCTGATAACCATCGACTATTTGTGTTTACGTTTTGCATCACGACACATCTGCTTTCACTTCACATCGAGCTGCCAGTAGAATTCGTCATGGGCAAAACACAGCCGCCACCAAGCCCAGGGTCTTTGAATTAAAATGCACTCCATTTGCTTCAGTTTTCCACTCAAATATGTGCCGGATGATGAGAAAAGAATGCATTACCCCTCAACAAATGGCCTTACGATGAGAGCTGAAACAATGAATGAACATGGCCAAAGATGAGACAATACAGCAAAGAATAATATGCCGTAGACTGCAATGAAAATACTTTTTCATAACAACTTCATCACAACAGCTTCAAGGATAAATTAAATAGAAGATGTGTTGGCAACGACAACATTTGACAATGAAATGGCAAGTTTCAGTCATCAGTCATCAGTGCCCATACCCGAGGCGGGGGTTGGCGATAGGGCCTTTCTGTGTGGAGTTTGCATGTTCTCCCCGTGTTCCCCTAGGGTAGATACCCTCACAAAAACATGCCGTAATCCTGGTCTCTAAAACTACCTCCCCCTGGCCAGCCGGGGCGCCTGATGGAGGGGAAAGGAACTGGTCGGAATAACGTGTCCCTTCCACGCGCTACGTCCGGCCGGGGAAATTCCCCTCTGTCAGGTGAAAAGAAGCAGCTTGGACTCCTCATGCATAGAAGGAGGCATGAGGTCAGTCCGCTGCCCCCCCAGGTTGGCAGAGGAAGTGTAGCGCCCAGGATTACATTAGATAATTGGCACTGGGTGATAAGAAAAACTGGGTTACAAAATCGTGGGATAAAAATTTAAGAAAAAAAAAATGGCAAGTTGTTTATGTGGGGGGGGGGGGGGGGGGGGGGGCCGGGTGCAACTTCGGTTTGTTACTTACAGGTTTATGTAGATAGATGTGCAGGACAGAGAGGCTGGATAGGCATGATGACAGTTGGCAAAAAGCTCGGATCAGATACCTTACTTATCTAAAACAGGAGCGGGCATCCTGCCGGCTGCAATGTAAACAGTTCACCAAGACAGAGTCTCGGCTGTGCAGACGAGTCACTGCCGTCGCCCATTGTGCTCTGTGCATTATGCAGGCTTTGTGTGCTTCTCAATTCCGCCTCATAAAAAAGCATACCAGTCAGAAAAGTAATTTATCTTGCGGCAATGTTTCCCCTCTCTCCTTATCCCCCTCCCCCCTTAACCAACTGTAAGGGACAGCCGTCACCCGGAACAGATACTATACCCACACTTCATAATAGCAACACAGAAAAAAACCATTCCAGTGTTTTGTCCAAGTCAAATGTTTATATCAAGGTGCGGCAGCAGGGTGAAAACAAAACAGCAAAGAGCTGGGGATGGGTGCAAAACTATGGTGACAGAGTGATGGGTCCCGTGAAGTCATTGGAAACCAGCACAGTGGAAAGATGGAAATAGTTAAGGAGGTCTTAACTATCCCATTTTGACCCGAGATCAGATTCTAAAAAAGGCTATGTTTTCTACGTCAGTCGTCCTTTGATTTTTCAAAAATAGCAGATCTGCCATTTGTCAATAGCTAAAGCATAACATAATGTCAACACCAAAAGGGGTTCCCGCACCCCAAAATGGGCTATACATGGGGCTTCATGAATACCGGCCATGGGCGGCAGTGTGCTCAGGAGGTACTGTAGCGCAGCAGTGTCCTTGAGCAAGACACCGAAGCCCTATAACTGCTTGCGATGAGCAGGTTGGTGTACTTTGTACTGTACGTTTGCCTCCACTGACAGGCAGGAGGAGAAGGAGAAGACGAAGGAGCAGGAGAAGAGTGTGGGCAGGAGAAGAGTAGACGAAGTAGGAGGGGGGAAAAGGGGGGCTTCTTCTTTCATCTAACAGATGGATCCAAAATAAGACCTGGGAAAAGTGTGGAACCGCTTCGCATCGGAGGAAACCAAAACAGCAAAGCGGTATAGTACACAGATCCAAACCTATAAAAAAAAAAAGAGATTAAGTGTGTCCACCTTCTAGCTCACTTAATCTTATACGCCATTAACGGGTAATCCAACATGATCCTGATGCTAAATTCTTTTATAGCCCGTCAAAACAAACTTCTCTTTCCTATCCTCCGCTTCCCTCTCATTCCCATCTTTTTTTGTATGTGGGATACCTGGTGGGGAGGGGTGGGGGGGGCCTTGCCTTTGCTTTCCTTTACGAACCGAAGACTGTAGCATGTAACGATACACTCAACTCACGATACGTATCACGATATGAGGTTCACAATACGATTTTTCACGATATTTTCAACAATGATTTATTTATTTATTTTTATGATTTATCTTCCCCCCAAAGCTTTTTTCACATGCCTCTTCTGTCTCATTTCTCTCCAAAATCATCGCGATATACAATATCGTTACATGCCTAGAAGACTGATATCCTCATACTTGCCACCATGCAAGGGCACTACTACTGCTACTGTGGCCACTTTGTTCACCCCCCCCCTTATCCACCCACACTAAGCCTTCGTTGTATACTTGTCAAAACTCGACAGCCTTATCAAGCCGAGCATCTCAGAAGCCCTCAGAAGCCCTCTCTCACCGGCAGAGCTATACACCACACCAATGCGGGTCATGGGCTGACGGTGGCTTACTCATCATGATGGGAGTAATGGTGGGTGGTGGTGGTGGTGGTGGTGAGGTGGAGTATAAGGCAGGTGGTGGTGGTGAGGTGGAGTATAAGGCAGGTGGTGGTGGTGAGGTGGAGTATAAGGCAGGTGGTGGTGGTGAGGTGGAGTATAAGGCAGGTGGTGGTGGTGAGGTGGAGTACAAGGCAGGTGGTGGTGGTGGTGAGGTGGAGTATAAGGCAGGTGGTGGTGGTGAGGTGGAGTACAAGGCAGGTGGTGGTGGTGGTGAGGTGGAGTATAAGGCAGGTGGTGGTGGTGAGGTGGAGTATAAGGCAGGTGGTGGTGGTGAGGTGGAGTACAAGGCAGGTGGTGGTGGTGGTGGTGAGGTGGAGTATAAGGCAGGTGGTGGTGGTGAGGTGGAGTACAAGGCAGGTGGTGGTGGTGGTGAGGTGGAGTATAAGGCAGGTGGTGGTGGTGAGGTGGAGTATAAGGCAGGTGGTGGTGGTGGTGAGGTGGAGTATAAGGCAGGTGGTGGTGGTGAGGTGGAGTATAAGGCAGGTGGTGGTGGTGGTGGTGAGGTGGAGTACAAGGCAGGTGGTGGTGGTGGTGAGGTGGAGTATAAGGCAGGTGGTGGTGGTGGTGAGGTGGAGTATAAGGCAGGTGGTGGTGGTGGTGGTGAGGTGGAGTATAAGGCAGGTGGTGGTGGTGAGGTGGAGTATAAGGCAGGTGGTGGTGGTAGAATCGGACTAAAAGAAACTGGAGCGTTGAGTGGGCCCAACGTAGTCGGACACCCCAGCTGTGAAAACCTCCAACCACATGAGAGGGAGAGGGGGGGAGGGGGGAGATTCCTTGGAGTCCCGTTACTCTTCTTATTGAATTTTTACAACCTGGTGAGCTGCCAGGACCCTTTGGCTCTGCCCGCACGCTCCGTGCTATTGCCAGCCCTCAGTCCAGGAAAAGTGTGTGTGTGTGTGTGTGTGTGTGTGTGTGTGTGTGTGTGTGTGTGTGTGTGTGTGTGTGTGTGTGTGTGTGTGTGTGTGTGTGTGTGCGCGTGCGATGTCTAATGTGCATTTAGGACATAAGTATGATGCCAGGGACAGCATGTTGTCATGTTGACGAGAAAGCAGCCTGATGCCTTTTTGACTCCCGCTGGAGAAGAGGTTCTCGAGTGATGGATACTCACAAAAGCAAATTGAGGCGCAGCTCATTGTTCCCAACAAAGTGGCAGGAACGGACGGGACACTGAGACCTTTGACAATTTCTTCTGTTTTTGTATAACCCATTTTGGGGCGGGAACCACTTTTGGTGTTAGCATTATGTTATGCTTCAGCTATTGAAAAATATCAGATCTACGAGCTTGTAGGTCTGCTATTTTTGAAAAGTCGAAGAACGACTGACATATAGAACCATAGCTTTTTCAGAAAACTGTCAGGATGTAGAAGACATTTATAGAATCTGATCTCAGGTCAGAATGGGATAAACAAAATCCCACTGAAATGTATGATGCATGAAGTAATGTCTGAGAAAAACTTTAAGAAAGCCTCTTGATCTGATTTGGTTCATATCTAGGCTAAAAGGACCAAGTACCAAGTGCCATGTTAGCCGTTTCAACTTTGTATTGTCTTCATCTCTGACCATCACTAAACAGGAAAAAAACAAGTTTGTTTTTTCCTTCTGGTATTTGGCATTGATGTTTTAGTGTGCCAATGTTCCCGTGGGGAAATTAGGTGTTTCCCTGTTCTTATTTTACGAGTACTGACAGTTTTCTGAAAAAGCTATCATTCTATTTCAGTCGTTCAAAAATAGCAGACCTACAAGCTCGTAGCGCGCCGCTCGTAGCGCGCCACTCGGTGGCGCGCTATGAGCTTGTAGATCTGCTATTTTTCAATAGCTAAAGCATAACATAATGCTAAAACCAAAAGGGGTTCCCGCCGAAAATGGGTTAAGGAGTTTAAGTTTGCAGATATATGTAGATACCATTCATCAGGAACAGCCCTAAGTGGGCACGGTGGAAAATTAGCACCAGCCACCATGCAAATTCCTGATACATCTTTGGCTACAGTACAGTAAGTCTATTTGAAATATGAATATGAAATATTCACATTCCTGCATGACCAATCTAACTAAGTGGAGGAGGAGAGGTCTGCGGTCTACTACATCATAAAGCCTATCATAAAACAACTTCAAAAAGACAACTGCAAGAGAAAGTCCATGTGTGGCTGCATTTCAGTAATGCCCCGATTCTTTTTCTGACTCAGACGTTTTGTGTTGTGAATCCTCCTCTCTGCCATTGCTTTCCTGTTGCGCTACATTGTTCTATCAAAGTAAAACAATGAGGTGTGTGTGTGTGTGTGTGTGTGTGTGTGTGTGTGTGTGTGTGTGTGTGTGTGTGCGTGTGTGTGTGTGTGTGTGTGTGTGTCTCTAGCTGGGTGGGTGGGTACGAGCACGAAAACCGCATGGTTGTTTTTCACCACCTGTGCGCAACCTAACACACACACACACACACACACACACACACACACATATTAACTGTATATATGGAGATTTCGGGTGTGCCAGTACAGTACAGTGGAGGGTACAGTAACCCCCACACGGTAACTGTCATTTCTCAACCGTTTCGGATGCGGGGCGGCTCGCCGGAATCGGGCCGGCACCCTGGGTGCGTTCCTGTGGGCCTGGAACCCCCTCCGGGGATCCCCACACCACTCACTTCACACGGGTGTGATTTATTTTTTCTTTATAGAACATACTGAAGAACTCGATTACCGACTACTAATGCTGATAGAGCTCTCCAGAAACTACCAAACTGACGGGAGCCACGTTTATTCTTAGGAGGGTAAAACATTACATGCAAAGTAATTTGACAAAATGTAACAAATCAAAAAACCAGCAATAACCTTAACGACCAAGTGTAAGACTATTGGCACCTGCTCAGCGACACTAAACAACATATCGTGTCCAGAACTATTGCTTTTCAGTAATCAGGAAAAGTTATTAGGTTATTTAGTCACAAGCAAAAGTCACAAAGTCATGACTTGAGGTTTACGAAATGAGTGCAATTTGGTACAAAATATTACAAGACAGTATGAGAGGAGAGTATTGGGAACAATCTTAACAGTACAGAGATTTTCTTATTTAAACCCATTTGGGGCGGGAACCCCTTTTTGTGTTTTAAACATTATGCTATAATTTAGCTATTGAAAAATAGCAGATCTACAAGCTCATAGCGAGCTTGTAGGTCTGCTATTTATTTTTTATCGTGAAAATGTGCCTCAAATTTGGAACATATTTTTTCAGAACAAACGTTTTTAACTCAAATCTGTGCTTCTGGGGAGGTCCCTGGAACAACATATATTCAGATGGGGGTCTCGGAGGCCAATTCATTACAGATCATTTTTGGGGGTCCTTGACATGAAATATTGAGTGATATAGGCCTAGAAACACAGGTATTTTCCGAAAACTGTCAGGATTTAGAAGACATTTTTTTCCAGGCCTAAAATGGGTTAAGTATTGGCGGGTGATGCAAGTGAGTTGTAACGGGTGTCTAAATGCATTGTATTCTTTTTTTTTTATATATATTTTTTATCCCACGATTTTGTAACCCATTTTTCACCCCTGTGTCAATCATCTAATGTGATCCTGGGCTCTACACACCCTCCACCAACCTAGTACCCATATATGGGGGACATGGGGAGAGCAAAGGACTTGAACTCATGCTTCCTTCATGCCTGAGTGTCCAAGTTGCTCCTTTTACACCTGACAGGGGGGAGTTTCCCTGGTTGGACGTATAGCGCGTGGAAGGAACACGTTATTCCAACCAGTTCCTTTCCCCTCCATCAGGCGCCCCGGCTGGCCAGGGGGAGGCAGTTTATGCATTGCATTCTTTACCGTGCCGCTGATCCTGACGTCGTAGAGCCGACCCCAGTCGTCCTCGTGGCTGTCCACCATCATCAGGCTGTCGTCTTCCTCCACGAGCCACTCGGCCTGCAGGTCCACGCGCACCTCCTCCCCCAGGGAGTGCATCCCTACGGCGGGGAAGAGGCCCTCCACCGAGACAGGCACCTCCACCGAACCCACCTGGGACAGAGAGACGGACCCATGGTTAGGAATATTGTAGACTAAAGAAATATTATTAAAATAGACGATAAGTCGACATAACAAGCCCACAATGCGCCCACAGTGCGATGCATTACGAGCTTGCTTTGTAGATCATCTATTTTTTGGATATAATGAAAGGCCAAGAATTGGCATACCATTTTAACACAAACGCATTCGGCAACGACAAACACACACACACACACACACACAGACAAGATGGGTTCTGCTTTTATTTCCAGAGCCGTATTGCGTCTGTTTAAAGGAGATCATTGTGGATTGGCACGAGAGACGGAGAACCCACCTCTTTGCCATTTTTGGTGAAAAAGACAGTCGTAAATCCTGCCTCAATATTTTCTGAGTGAATCCCACAGCCAATGCGGTCACCGCGAGCACATTTTGGTCCAAATTGCTGCCCCACTGGGTTGCCATTGTATAACCTAAAGAGGGAGAGATGTGAAACGTTTGAAACAGTACAATATTCATTAAAACTTGTATATTCCTATAATGCAAGGCCTCTTCAATTGGTGGCCCGGCAAGCTTGAAATTTCCTATATTAATTGTTGTCTTGTAAAACATTACTTTTAACCCATTCTGGGCGGGAACCCCTTTTGGTGTTTTAAATAAGCATTATGTTATACTTTAGCTATAAAAATCAAATCTTTGCTTCTGAGGGACAACATATTTTCAGATGGGGGGTCGGTGGCCAATTACATATGATTTTTGAGCTCCTTGACATGAAATATTGAGCACCACTGATACAGAAACATAGATATTTCAGAAAACCGGATTTAGGTAGCGCGCCACCGAGTGGCACGCTACGAGCTTGTAGGTCTGCTATTTTTGAAAAATCGTAAAAATGCGGCACAAATCTTTGAAGATATATTCTTTCAGAGCGAACTTTTTTTTCTTTTTGACGTCGGGCCTAAATGGGTTAATCATGTTGAGGGGCCTCTACTCAACACAGTGGCAAAGGGGATTTCACTTCTACACATAGGGCGCGCCACAAATGCAAAAAACATTAACTGTTCAAATTTGCGAGAGGCAACAGTCTGGCCACACGAGACTAGCTTAACCCATTTTGTGCGGGAACCCCTTTTGGTGTTAGCATTATGTCATGCTTTAGCTATTGAAAAATAACAGATCTACAAGCTTGTAGGTCTGATATTTTTGAAAAACTCAAAGAACGACTGACATGGAAACGTGGCATTTTCAGAAAACTGTCAGGATGTAGAAGACACTTTTAGAATCTGATCTCAGGTCAGAATGGGTTAACCCACCGAGTCAACCTGGCACTCTCGTGTGGCACAGACCCAACTACACTCGGGTCGGAAACAATCAGGATTTAGAGCCGCCCGTCCTGCTCCTCCCAGCCCAACACTCCCTGCTGACAGGTGTCGCCCCGTAAGCCCATAGGTTTTCGCGTACGGTAACCAGAACCAGGCCCCAAAAAAACCTTTTTCACGCAGACCGGCGCTCATCCCCCCCCCCCCCCCCCCCCCCCCCCCCCCCCCCCCAGCGGTTCTTGTATTCTTGTGGTTACCCATTTTGACCCGAGATCAGATTCTAAAAATGTCTTCTAGATCCTGACAGTTTTCTGAAAAAGCTAAGTTTCTGTGTCAGTCGTTCTTCGATTTTTCAAAAATAGCAGACCTACAAGCTACGAGCTTGTAGATCTGCTATTTTTCAATAGCTAAAGCATAACATAATGCTAACACCAAAAGGGGTTCCTGCCCAAAAATGAGTTAAGGTTAGGAATAAGGTTAGGGTTAGTTAGGCAAAGTTTTACTACGGTTATGTTGTGGGTTTTGGCATAGTTTTACTGAGGTTACTTTTAGGAATAGGAAAAGAAGTTGTGGGCAGGCACTCGGGTCACCCGAGCGCCCACAATGAAACAATCTAGCAACACACAACAGTAACATCGACAGAAACAAACACACACATATTAAGGGCTCTCCCACCATCCCAGAACACATGCTACTCATGTCATCTAAAGTACGGTAAATTAGAAAAAGAGAAAAGAACCTGCTCCAAACGAATACTTTATTGACAACAATTCGATACAAGGCTCTTCATCTGGTCAAACTGGAGATGTGAGCGATGTGAAATAAGACACCCACGGGTCACGTTACAGGTCGGTCAGTGGGTGGAACCAACACAACATGGTCATCAAATTAAATAATCTTGGTAGTGCCATATTGTGCAAAAAAAAACATACAAAAACATTATAAAATACTTTAGAAATAATACAAAAACAATAGATGAATAATAATAAATAGCAGTATATCAATAGTGCCATTTTACTTACTTCCCATTGTCAGCATGGTAGGCTACAGAGTAGGGCAACCAACCAGGCTGGTGGTCTAGTCTATAGAACTTAGGCACCAGGCCTACAGCAATGGTCCCCCTCACACCTGTGTCCACTATCATCACCTACACACACACACACACACAGAGGATGAAAACACTGTAATGATGTAAACTTGTAGATCGGCTGTATTTCACTATTTGTGTGCAACACCATTGTTCCACAAAGAACCAAAAAGGGCTTAATATGTTTGCCTACCATCGCCCTTAAACCAGGCACTTAAAGCTTTTTTCTTACTTATGTGGGTGAAGAAATGATCGTGTGAAACATAGAATACATCCCGGGGAAAAAGCAAGCCCATCAACCCTTGACAGAAACAGAAGACCCAAATCAAAACACACGTCATACGATTTTACTATTAGAAACATCACTGAGTCACACTTTTCAATGGAAAACTGCAGTCAGGGAGAAGGGAGGACGCTTGTAAATCTCTGGCTTTCCTGGTTCCCAGTCTGTCTCTACCCCAGTGTGGGTCTCTTGGAGATGCCCAGAGACCGACTCCCTCCATGGGTATATACAGCTGTCCAGAGCCCAACTGGCAGCATGGGAAAACTGCCACAATCCCCCCTATATACCCTCAGACAGCAAGCATGCAAGTCTGACACACAGTCACCCAGCCAGGCAGGGAGGCAGGCAGACAAATAGGCAGGCCCAGCCAAAATGACACACGCTACCAAGCAGAATTAGGTGAAAGGTGATACAGATAAAATACAGGAAAGTAGTCCTCTACCGGTATGTGTGCATGTGTGTGCACACACTGCACGTGCACGTCGTACACAGCCTGCCCTGGTAAAGCGAACAATTCAATTGTGTCCGTTACTTGTCTTTGTTTTTTCTTTTCTCCATCTTTTTTTTTTGTTTCTCCCCAATGTAGTCTTTATGCCAATTACCCTACATTTGTATACAGTAGATCCCATCACCGCTGCTAACCAACTCCTACTCTTGGTCTGGGGAGGTGTACAACTGTACACCAACCATGTCTCGTCCTATATACACATGGAGTCGTCGGCCACTTCTTGTCATGCGACAGCGAGGCGTTTCACTGCACATTTAACCCCTCCCCTCCCAGTTACTGCATGCTCCGTGCTGAACCGACCTGTAGGAGTCGTTATCGATAACACCTTCACCCTACGAGCCTCAACACCTAACCCAACTGTCTTCGCCGTGCCCAGCTAAGCTGGAGGTCCTGTGAAGGAAATCACAGTCTCCACGGTGGCGGAGGAACTTCGAGCACCGGTACCTTCTGGACGCATTTTTCATCACTCTTGTGTCATTCCTCCCTTTTGCCATCAGCGATGCGAGCGAGCGAACGAACGATGACCATGAAATCTCATTAGACTACATGTCCTGACGTACCGCGAGCGACAATGCGCCGTGCACAGTGATATTATTATTGGTTGAGATCTACACACTTAGTATTTATTGCTAATTTGATTGGTTTCAGGCTACGTCGCAACGCTAATGACCGACGTTCCATATCAGGACAGTTTTTCTTTTGCGCGCACTTGTTGCCGTGGGAAAGTTCGCTCCTTGCCTGTGCAGATAAAGCGTCATGCTTCTCCCCTTATACCAAATCGCCCAGGATTCTCCACCTCTTTCCGTCCAGAAGAGGCTTCCAAAACAACAGCTCGCGAACGCGTATCAGAAGATCTGAAACCAGACAGCAAAAGTCCCAGGCCTCCAGCTCCTCCGGCTCTGGCTTGGCTCTACTTTGGAGGAAACCAATCACTTCTCCGATACGGGGACTTGGCGTCTTGGCTTCAACAGGCTATTATACTTTCCACACTTGACACAGAAGACGTTCAAATTAAAATACCACAAAATATAAATTACGTGTGTAAATTTCCAAGTAAAAAAACCTGGGGGGAAAAAATGCAAGATGAATTCGATGACGAAG
The DNA here is from genome assembly GCF_963924005.1 of Protomyctophum bolini. Classification (NCBI taxonomy): domain Eukaryota; kingdom Metazoa; phylum Chordata; class Actinopteri; order Myctophiformes; family Myctophidae; genus Protomyctophum; species Protomyctophum bolini. The sequence continues at coordinate 24,256,963 of NC_137866.1, forward strand.
GATGAAGGAAGGAGGAATGCGCTCGTGTCTAGGAATGTTGACTAATGAACAGACTTTTCAAATAAATCTGTTGAAATAAGTGGAATGTTCGGCTGGGCGCTTGAGAGAAGAGCGATGATGAAAAGTGTCTGTGGAGAGGCACCGGTGAAGCTGAAATTAATCCCTCGTGGAAGCGTAATGAGGAAAGACGAGGATACCGCTGACGCATTTTCTGACAGAAGCCTGACCTTTAATTGGGAAAAAACAACGACCCAAACTTTCGAGATATCTAGGAAATGTGTGCGTCACAACAAGGGTGACTGTGCTGCGTAAAATGATAGGCTGTTTTATGGACACCTTAACCCACATACTTACAGTAAGTATACATGTACAATATTTTAAAGGACAACTTTAGTTTTTTTCAACCAAAGTTCATGTTTTAGGAGAAAGTAAAAGGTGAGTGTTTTTTGGGGGGGTTTTTTTTTTTCATTTGCTGCTTTCTTTTGTTTTATGGATTTTTAGCTGTTTTTGACATGGGGCTAAATATGTATTTCTTTACAAAATGTTATAGCGATTTATTTTTTGTATTATTTACTATAGTCCTACTAGACCCCAAGAAATTACATCTGGCCACAAAAGATCACAGGATCTACTGAATGTGTCAAACTGACATATTGAGCCTATGACACACAGTGTGGCTTCCCCCCAGTAGGCTAGCTTCACATTCAGTGATCTTTTGTGGCCAGATGTAATTTCTTGGGGTCTAGTAAATAATAATACATTTAAAAAATCGCTATAAAATTGTAAAAAAATACATATGTAGCTCCATGTTCGAATGCCCCCGCCCCCCTGTCAAAAACAGCTAAAATCACTAAAACTAAAGAAAGCAGCAAACGAAAAGAAATTAACACTCATCATTTACTTTCTCTAATAACCACCTAAAACATGAACGTTGGTTGAAAAAAACTAAAGTTGTCCTTTAAACTCATCTAAAATGACCAGGCTCTGCTCCATGTGAATCTCACTCTCACATACTGTGCGTGCGTGCGTGCGTGCGTGCGTGCGTGCGTGCGTGCGTGCGTGCGTGCGTGTGTGCGTGCGTGCGTGTGTGTGTGAGTGTTAGGTGAGAGCATCTGGTACAAAGTGACAAAACTTCACATACTACACGAAGCATAAGATTGAGCATGGGTGGCGTACAGTACAGCTGTGGTGCACTTTCCAACTCTTTACAAACTATAATGGATAGAAAATATAGAATGGTAAGTTTAAGGGTTTAATCATTGTCTTTATATTTCATAGGTGTGTGCTTCATGGCCAGGCTCTCTGCAGACAAATGGTATGTTGTCAGAAGCACAGTCATTTGGAAACAAGACAGCAAGGTCTTTCTTCGGTGGTGTCCTTTTGGACTAGATGCTTGACTGTACATTGTGCCGTTTGCATTTGTGTGTTGTCTAATAAAATATTCAATCAATAAAAAAATCTTCAGTGTTTTCCAAACAATGGACCCATTTTTGGCTCACATGCCCATTTTGTATGAGTCGTGAGATTTTTTCCTTTACGTATCCTACAAAAAGAAAAGTCTACCGGTTAATTCATATTATATAATTTTGTAAGTTTGGGTCCCGGGGGTCTTGACTCTGATCAATATGTGTCTTCTTCCCATTATGTCTAAAAACATTTAGGAAAGGAAACCCAATCAAACCTGCCCTACCTGCCACCGATGTACAGTAGCCGCTGTACACGACACACAAGCATCATAAATAACAAACTGAAACCCTCCCGTTGGCCAATTTATGACTGGGCAGGCTAGCAGGCTTTCCTGTACTAAATCACTGGGACACTTCTTTTTTTCTTCCCTTCAAACTGCACTAGACGCAGAGAGCTGCTGAACAGGCCTGTTACATAGAGGCGCATCAGCTCGCTAAATAAATGTCCCGATATTCTCTCCCTCTGCCTGCTACTGAAAAACACTGTTACATTAATCTTCACCCTCGGAGATACCACCTAACCCACACCCTATGCCTCATTCCAAAACAGCGAGGACATTTTTGAGGTAGCGGGTTTTTGCAGTCGTGAATTGGGACTGCAGGGGGCTCTCGGAATTTAATATGAAGTTTAGAAAATTGTCAGCAATAGGATTCCAGGGGATAAAATTGCTGGATGGATGGAAAAGTAATCTTGGGCACACCAAATGATGGTATGTGGGAACCCTATCATATTGTCCATAATCCCCCCCCCACCCAACATTTCAAAATGAATGATAGCTCAAGAACCAAAAACATTCTCAGCTTTTCAAAATACTCTCAATTCCTCTCGGACATTAGTTTCTAGAAATCACGGACTGGTGAGAGACAAAAAGTCTCGGAATGCTTATTATGGCAGGGTCTTACTGTACAGTCACTAAAAGACTTGATCAGAAATTGCTTGCATATCCCAAGAATACCATTACAGAGCCACGTTGAACTTGAAACAGGCGTTAACTGTCAAATGTTGCCTTACCTCAAAGTAGCAATTTCCCTTCGATAAAGGCTGGGGAGCCACATAGCAACCCACTTCGTCAGAGTTCCCTTGGTAACTAAAAGAGAAGAAATCACAGGTTAAGAATAGGTCACCTCTGATAGGTCTGGCTGCAGCATTCACAGCTTAGCCCATTCTGAACGGGAACCCATTTTGGTGTTAGCATCATGTTATGCTTTAGCTATTGAAAAATATCAGATCTACAAGCTCATAGCGCGCCACTCGTCTGCTATTTTTGAAAAATCGAAGAACGACTGACATTTTTAGAATCTGATCTCAGGTCAGAATGAGTTAAAAACACATCTCAGAGCAGGTGCACGGCACTATGACAAAGACATGTAAATGTCATCAAAATTCAGTGTGATCACACGGACAGCTGTCATACCATAAATACAGTATGGTAGACTGTACACATACTGTACAGCAAATGAGAGGAAAACATTGCTGTTGTGTACTATAGACAATAATTAGGGATGTCACGATTACAAAGTTGACCATTGTGTTTGTGGCATTGAACAGTAGAACATATGAATAAATACATTTCTGTTTGCCTGGTAATCAAAAGAAAATGCACGGGCAGATATGACAAATAACTAATATACAAAGAAATGACCGACATTCATTATTTCCATATTTCCAAAAAATAGCGGAAGTGGCTGATCTACAAGCTAATAACACATCACGAAGTGATGTGTTGTAAACTTGTATTTACTGTTGTAAACTTGTAGATGTGCCATTTCAGCTTTTTTCAACATGGAAACATCAATTCTCTAATGAAAACATGATAAATCCAATACAATGAGAATTCACAGGATAGGCATTTGGGTACTTTTTCTTTTCTTTCCACAACAGGCAAACAAAAAGAAATTATAGAGGAGCGAATTTTCCCGCTTCCAGTAGGGGTGGTCTGCAGGTCTCAAGATTGCAGTGTAAATGACAATGACAGTGTGTCTGTGTGTGTGCGTGTGTCTGTGTGTGTGTGTGGGGGGGGGGGGGGCACAATTGATGTCACGTAGAAAGTAAGCTTGTCGTAAGAAGTAAGAAGAAATGTATGTTTCCATCATTCCATGTGGATCTAAACAGGTTAACCAGTAGAGACCACCTGCTGTGTGCCTGCCGTGTCAGCATGCCCATAGCCTTTCATGAAAACCATCATAACCATTACCCTAATCACTCAGCATGCCCCATATCACTGCTAGTAGCTACCCTTGTAACCCTTCATGTTGTTCTAGATGCTTTGTTTTTATATACCGGTAAGACACATATGAAGTTATGAACAATGAGTTCATAAAAGCAGGGCTGCACAATATGGACAAAATTTCATATATCTGTATTTATGCCAAATATTGCTGTATCGATACGCTATTAGCGTTAAAATGTCATATAATATATATAATCTAAAAGGGAGAGTAAGTGATATTTTTTTTGTTAAAACAAAACGTTTTTTGTTAAAAGGTTAAATCACTATATTCTGATATAGCGTTTGCTCAGTAACAGGGGTCTCCCTGTTTCTCCAGCTCTTTAATAAACGGAAAGTACATTTTCAGGTAGGTGACACATTTTCAGCCAATTAGGAGAGTAGTTTATCATTATAGTGTTCCAGTTATCTGCTCATTTCTCCGTGTCATCACTTACAATTCCACATGTTTAATCTGACCTGACTGCGTTCTCTATGCCGATTGGATGAAATTGGTATCCCAGTTTCAATTTCTGAAAATGCATTTTCTGTTTAATAAAAAGCTGGAGAGACATACTGAACAAACACTCTATACAATGAGTACTATCAAAATATAGAGCTTTTTTACACTACCTTTAAGTGTTGCAACATTGAAAACTAAATATTATTCAAAAAGAATGCATAATAAGTCAATATCACTCCCGATATATCGATATATTGATATATCATATCACAATACCGTTGCCTTTTTGCGATACTAATATTTTGCATGTTCATACCTTGATAACGATACGATAATGATATATTGTGCAGCCTTACCACACACATATAAAAAGTACTACTACTACAACTATTACTGTAGGGGCAAAACCGATATTTAATTATTCTGTAGTTACAAATTTACTGCCAATTGATTTGGAAGGTTCCTTTGAGGCCAATGCGGTAGACACCAATATGAAATGAGATCCTGTCTAAACTTGATTTTGAGATAAATATAATGTAGGGGAGAGGACTATTAGAAATGTTTTGATTCCGTTCTCAAAAACGTGGTATGATTACAATAGGCATAACTGTAATCCCAGGTTTCACAAACCAGTTCCGGTTCAGTTTCTCATAGCTTCGCTGGATTTTGGCAGCAGAATTAAACTGATGCCAAGCCAATTACAGGCCACCACCTAGGCTTGTGTGTGTATATACTGTATGACTGCAGATGCGCTCCGCTGTTATCGTCACTGTTGTTAAGTGATATTGCACAATGGACTGCGTTTCTGTATCTGCAGCTATTTAACTGCCTTGTTTATTTCTATTTTAACCATGCACCTCATGTATACTTGACATTGCTCATACTATATTAGGAATATTTGACCTATCTGACTTGTTTCCCTTTCAATATTCTTTACCCCCAGTTTTTTTGCAAATGTTGGGAGCTTGTATGACAAACAATTTCACACACTTTCTTTATACGCATTTGAAACCTGTGACGTGTGACGATAAAATCTTATCGGTGCAGCGCGTTGTTGCAAGCCTGTAGATTTAGCCAATTTTTTGGCGCGCTGCACCTGCATTCAACTGCGTATAATCACCCTTTATTAGGCTCACCTGAGCGTGTCTCCGTCTTTCAACAACCTCATGTATCGTTCCTGTGCTGGACGTACTTCTCCCATTTCCCTGATCCTACGCCTCCAGTTGAGGAGCCTGTGGTGTAGGTTGATGTCATCCATCTGACAAGAGGAAAATGGCAAATAGAAATACTATATTTAACTCTGAACTGCTGCACTTGGGAGAGGAAATGACAAGACTGTCAGTCCTTTACATGTGCTAAAAATTATGATGACGACACACATACCGGCATTACAGCAAGTAATATTAATTAGGCACATATCATGGTAGTTGACTGTGTTGAACTGCTTTAATTACAGCCTTGTTGTTTACTTGATTGAGTCACATTTACTACCAATAAAATGACACACACACAATGTTTACAATGGCACAATAAGAACAACTTTATTTAGGGTAAATAAAGTTGTTCTGATAATGTGCAAGTGTAGACTTGTGTGGGTCATTTTATCGTGTTCTATTATGTTATTTCAAAAATGAGAGGTGGTAAGCAATGCTCAAAGTATTTGAGCAATTAAGCATTGATTGAACTTGTGCATTGTGCAAGTGGGTTGGGTTCCCAGCTTTCATTTTTGATTTATCTTTTCTCCTTTGGCTCTGACTGTATGTTAGAGGATTCCTTTGTCTACATTTAAATCTTTGCTGAGTCAAACAAATAAAACAGTGAATGTGTCCTTGTATTGACATAAGAAGGTGGGCGTGTCAATGTTTACACCCATCATCAAAATAACGCCACGCCACGCCAGGCTGTCAAGCGACAGCTTCAGCTAAGTTGCTAACGATAAAGCTAACTGGCTACGTTTTAGCTAGCATGTTTAATTAATTGGGTCGCTATCGAGTACTCGCGGTCACTTCACAGACAGACACTAATGAAGAACTCGGATTCGCTGACAAGTCCGAACCGAAGAGGTGATTTTATTTGCAAAGCTAAACATTTAAAGGCGTAGCATCGAAATTCACATACGACTAGCTGGCTTTCTTGAGGCTCCGTGGTTAGCAAAAACTAAACTGGAGGTTCACACAGTAACAGAGAGTTGGAGGCCAATTCACTTAAGCTACCATGGTCGATACTCGATAGTGTAAGCGCTTACCTGTCATGTAGACAGCTAATAATGCAAGAATTCACTTTTGTTCATCTGTCATCCATGGCTACACACAAACTTTGGGAAACTAGTGTTCGGCGCTTCCTAGTGACATCACGCTCCAACGAGCCAATCAAACGTAACCTTGAGAAAGGGGTGACAAGCATTTTGGCCAATCAACCCACTGTTCTGCGTACTTGATTAATAATAATAATAATAATAATAATAATAATAATAATAATAATAATAATAATAATAATAATAATAATAACCAGTAAAGAAGTGTATAAAGGTGTTAAAGTAGTAGTGTTTAGGATTAAGGTACTAAATGTTTCAAAGGTGTTATAACACTTGTTATAATCATAAATGTTTATAATGTTGCATAACAATTATAATAAAGACACTTAAGTTATGGTAGTTGTAATGTACCTCAGTGAGCTTATAATAATGCATTATGAGTCTGACCAGTAGGCTACTCTAAACGTTGTTACAGTTGACATACATGATTATAAACATTTATAACAACGTGAAGCGTTATAAAGTGATAATGATATAGTGTCAGATTCTTCAGTATTCACTATATGCAGCTTCAAGAAATTATGCTTGATGCTGAATTTGTAATACTTTTTAACCACATACCCAAATAAATGTATACCTCACATTGTAACTAACAGGCCCTGCTAATTAAAGCTTATCCAGGTTATAGGATACCGTACAGATGTATACACACTTCCATGGATGCCACTTTGGATGCCAACTCTGTGTAAGAATGACAGGTGAGTATTACAGTCATTCCATATTGTTTCCCACACATCAACTGGCAGTGTGTTTTATTACAATAACCCACTTTGGGGCGGGAACCCCTTTTGGTGTTTTAAACATTGTTATGATTTAGCTATTGAAAAATAGCAGATCTACAAGCTCATAGCACGCCACTCGGTGGCACGCTACGAGCTTGTAGGTCTGCTATTTTAGAAAAATCGTGAAAATGTGGCGCAATTCTTTCAGAGCGAACGTTTTTAACTCAAATCTTTGCTTCTGATGGGGTTCCTGGAATAACAAATTTTAAGATCGGTTTTGGGGTCCTTGACATGAAATATTGAGCACCGCACTGATACAGAAACATATAGGTATTTCAGAAAACTGTCAAGATTTCGAAGACATTGTTTTGAATTTCTCAGGTCTAAATGGGATAAAGTGGATACAGCCGAATGGATCCAGCAACTCTTTCACCACAAGCTTTATGTGGATTTTCTCGTTTTCTTTTTTATGAAAAGAAGCCAGGACTGCAGCGTCTGGGCCAGTTGTGATTGGCCTGAGCCCTGAGCAGGGAGGAGGAGGAGGAGTTGGAAGGAAGAGATGGAGAAGGAAGTGGTGAAGACTGTAGGAGAGAGAAATGAATAATCCAGTGTAGTGTGCAATAAGAGAGCCCCCATTGGTCTGGCGTGTCTCTTGGAACATTCTCCGTATAACAGAACATGTGTGGAAACAGAGTTAGTGTGGCTGCTGTAACAGTACGTTGATGGGAACACAAGACGGCAGGTGATTTCTGCTCTCCTTGCCAAGATTAATCACCTCTAATCAGAACACCAGGTTGCTGACATCCACAGGCAATGTTTCTCTCATGGGGCTGTGGCGGGATTCCAGGAAGTATGGGCTGTGGGGCTGCTTGTCTGTGAGTCCGAGAAGTGGAACAGTAGTTCCCGACCTTTTCTGCATGCAGGGCTCACTTGAAGATCTCAAAAAAGTGTTCACAGCAGTTTCTTTTTTATTTAGGCCTGACCTCCAAATGTAAAAAAAAAAGATCTTCTAAATCCTCCAGTTTTCTGAAATACACATTTTCACGATTTTAAAAAAATAGCAGATCTACAAGATCGTAGATCTGCTTGTAGATATGAGCTTGTAGATCTGCTATTTTTCGATAGCTAAATTATAACATAATGGGTTAAAGTAGTATTTGATTTTTTTGATTTTCTTTTTTTTTTAATTTGTTAATTATCTTTTAATATTAATTATTAATGTTTTATAAAATGTTCCATGAAATCATTCCCACCAGTGGGCCGGAATCGCACTTGTAAGCTGAAAGCTGAATTTCCCCCACCAGATCAAACAGGTCAAATTATTAAATCTATTAGTCTGATTAATTAGCACAGAGTTGCTATTTTCACTTTTTTCTTTAAAAAGTAATCATTCATTAATCGTAGTCGAGGCAAAGGTTTGAATATTGTGATATTCGTTTGTCATATCACCAAGCCCTATAGTGTGCAGTGCACTGTATACTCATTTTCTAAGTCCAGGCACCTCTATTTGAAGGTGGCAAGATGCCAACATAAGTCAGCACTGTTTTTGTTTTCATAAGACTTTTTTTTTTATGCAATCTATCCATTCTTCGGAGATCAGATCAGAGAGACTGCAGGAAACCAAGGGCACAGAGACAATGTGAGATAAAACACCTCATCAAAACCCTGGATACATGGAGAAGACTGGATCATCACCTATATCTGCATATATGGAGCCGGCCAGCAACTCTACATCTGACCTCAAACCCTTAGATCTCCATATATGGAGCTGACCTGTTCTGACATTCCATACGTTGATCCCACCCCACCCATCCTTCCTCTTCGATGTCTCCCTTTTGACTGATATATACCTGTCCATTCAAACTCTAGATGGGCCAAAAGTTATTAGTGCAGCCACGCCCGGCAGCCGGCGAAAACTAGAGTTCTCAACAGGCCCGGCCCTACCTGGGCCCTCATCAAACCCTGTGAAGTGTACACTCAAGACACTTCCCCCGCTGCCACCCTTAGATCTCCATATATATGGAGCTGACTTGTTCTGACATTCCATATATTGATCTGACCTCATCAAACCCTGTACACACGCTCCATATATGGCCAGTACATAATTCATTCCATGTGTTGATCTGACCCCCCCAAGCCAAAGCGCCAGTGCTCGCCCAGCAGTCTGCCATCTCCCAGGGCGTCTTGACTTCATGGTAATATTGAGGCCAAGAAGTGCACCACCTACGTAGATGCAATGCGGCAGTACAGCTTAAGCTAATATCAATGTAGAGCTCAACTGTGTTAGATAGTAGAGTGTGGAGGGCAACGTTCAGGAGTCCCCAGTTTGTGTTGGCTATAGACCGCACTCTCGCATCGCATTGCATAATATTGATGTTATATTAGGACCATCGCCAATAATGTATAGTGGCCACTCTGCCAGAAAGTAGCATCAGATAAGGAGGCAGAGGGATCAGAAGATCATTCACATTTCTGATAAACTGTTGACCTTTGTGGATCAAAATAATGTAGTGTTATTTAGTATGAAAGCAACCCTGCTATTTCAAAATTGCTACATCATAGCTTTCTAACATTGGCATTTCCTGAGGTTGAGTAGTTTCAGCTCTATTGTTATTTCATATGTAACTTTGCCCTGCATTTACATAACATAAAACAATAAATACATTAACATTACCAGCAGTTATCAGCCACTGGAGTTGTGTGGTGGTGCACCTGCAGAAACACATTGCCCTTGTGCTGTATTTTAGTGTTTTCATGATTTGTTTTGGTAGACAGGGACATTTATGGGCTGACAAAACAAAGCTATCTAACGTGAACAATCATAGTAAGTAGTAAGTAGCCTTGCCGAGCCATGAGGCCCATATAGGGCAGGAGCCTATCTCCTGTTTCTGTAGCCCTGGTCCAATGCTTACAGCGAGTGTCTCTCTCTGACAGAGAGACACACTCGCTGTAAGCATTGGACCAGGGCTACTGTTTCTGTAGCGTGAGGCAGCTTGATGTACAAGTACACCCCCTGGACAGGACGCTAGTATGTCGCAGGGACTTACCCCCAATCCAACCCTTGATGCTGAGTGTCAAGCAGGGAGGCATTGGGTCCCATTTTTACAGTCTTTTTACAGTCTTTGGTAAACATGTTTATGGAGAGTATTAAATATAGGAATGTTTTGCTTATAACCATGGTTTCTAACTTTTATTTAACTTGGCAAGAAATATCTGACACGAATGAAAAATAACCTGTACTTTGTTGCACTTAGGCCTATTTCGTCTTGTGATCATCACGTCATCACGTGCTGGTGGACAAGACCTCTAAATGCTAGAGGAACCCACAATGGTGACACTAAAAAGCTTGAGGTCTCAGTCGCAGGGGTCTTACAAGGTGACACTGTTTATAGTAGCGATATGGACCATGCCCTGGCTGAGACTCACAATCAGTGGCAGGGAGGAGACTCTGAGCTTCATGCTGGTCCAGAGGAAGACTATAGGTGAGTGCATCCCTTCATGATTGCCCCATGGTCTCGGATACAGCAGAGAAAGGAAAGGAAAGAGAGCTATACTACTGGTCCTGGCAGTAGAAATGGAGTAACCGGAAGATCGGCCTCAAGCTCAATGCCAAGAAAACAAAGGTATTGGCATACTTTACACAGAGGACAAAACCATTTCCACTGCCTATATACGGAACTGTGCTCGAGGTAAGTCGAGGACTTCAAATATCTCAACGCCTGGGCTTCTCCAACGGAACAGGATCTGAAGGTCTGGAGTGCACTTGCCTGGAATGCTCTGCATGGCACGAGGAGAGTGTGGAAATCTGACTTAAGCCCTCTTGAGGGAGAAGACCTCAAGAGGCGGCTGTTCGTAACTACAGGCAGGGGAGTTAGTACTACTGTATGGCGGGGGGGGCGATGGCGATGGCCTAGTGTAGTGGTTAAGGTGCATACCACAAGATATAAAGTCGAATAAAAGTAAAGGTACCAGCCACTAAATAAGTGTGGTTCTGCAGTAGTTGTACTTTTCACCAATGTCTCAAAAGTATTTGTTCCAACAGTGCTACATACTGTAACACATTGTTGATGGAAAGCCAAAAGGCTATGTCTTGAGTTTGCCTTATACTCAACAGAATTTGCCTGGCATGCTTAAGTTGCAGTAACATATGTCATCATAATAATAATAGGCTAATCATAATAATATATCATTTGTATCAGCACTGACAAATGTATAATACCTTACCCTTCTTATTTGGCTAGAGCTATATGCTTATATAAAACCGTGAATATAACATTAAAGCAGCATTTTTATGATGCCAGGTATGATCGAATCAGGGGAGATGGAAGCTAAGTGTTTGTCAAAGACTGGTGGGTGTCTCGGTCTGAGAGTGATCTCTGGAAGATGGCGCCCGTGGAGAAAATCTTACCCGGTTGAGTGGAGAGATGGATTGCATTATTAGCAGTTTGGCACAGGCTGCCTGATGTACATTCCAGCAAGTTCTCCACCTAATTATCCAGTTGATGCCTCCTCCAATGCAAACAACTGGCCAGCAATACCACCCACTGCCCCCCTATTTGAAAATGTGATGCAGCCCATATTCTCTGTTTGGTTAATAGCTACTGAAAGTGAAATGCCAATGTGTTGGATGTTGAGGTTTTTTAGGACTATACAGCGCAGATTGTGACAGTGCCACACTGGTCTGTTCGTTATGTAGGCTGGGAAGAGGCTGGATTAGGACACACTGTTAAATTAACAGCTCTGCAATGTAAAACATGTAAACCACAATGACTTATAGTATAGTTTGTCATTGTACGCCTATAGTATACATTTATTTTTAACCACTTAAACCCTATACCCCCTCATGGTTCTAGATGTATATATTGTATATATCTGCTAGTTTCCCCAGAATACGGATGCTGGGCCTTAAGTGGTTAAAAGTACATGGTGAGTTATGTTATGTAGACTGTTTTCTGTATCATTTCAAAGTTATTGATGGCTTTGTTTTATCTATATCACATATAAATCATTAACTTTGATTTGTCTATGCTTTGATGTTTCAGTGTGAAAGATTTGTAGCGCAAAGCCAATGCAAAACGTGTGTATTTTGACCATAAATACTTTAGAGTGAGTATCTCAGGTGATGATAGTATCTTATAGTGCAACGCTACGGTCACATCTTTGTCATAGAATATAAATGGTTAAAGTTAATTAAGACCTATTTTCCCACTACCCGGCAGAGTAATTAAAAAAATGAAATCAATGGCATAATGCAACATCTGTACATTTATAATTCTTACCATGGCAAATCTTCCATAAAGCAGGTCTGACATTGGTCCATGACTAAGAGAAAGTCCAAGTGCACAATTTGCAGTTAAACATTACTGGAAGAAGGACTACTGTAGATGCTTGTGTTGGTATATGACAGGAATGAGTGGGGAAATTTTGATCATTTCTAAAAGGAACATAATCCACCCGAACCCCCCCCCCATCACTCTCTCTGCCTCCCTGCCACCTCCCTCACTCCCTCCCTTTCCCTCTCTGTTTCTCTCTCTCAGAGTCCCAGCCCCTGAAGCTGAAGGTGTCATAACTGCTCTCTCTCTCTGTCTCTCTGTCTCTCTGTCTCTCTCTCTCTCTCTCTCTCTCTCTCTCTCTCTCTCTCACTCACTCACTCACTCTTACTCTCTATCACCGCCTTTCAGATCTTTAAAAGCTGGTGCTTTGCTGTGTCTCTCTCGATCTCCATTTGTCTTCTCTGCCACTGCAGGGGACTCCTGTCTGCCTCTCGACTCAACCGGCAAAGCACCAAGGGAAGCTATAGACACGGCAAGAAGACTGAGGATAGAGGAAGAGTGAGTGAAAGAGAGAGAGAGAGACATAGAGAGAGAGAGAGAGAGAGAGAGAGAGAGAGAGAGAGACATATACATCCAGAAATAGCATCAGCCAGATTTAACTGACTGAGAGTGTGGAGAAGACCTGAGACCTGGACACATGCAGAAAATGCCTCTGATTTCTAACTTAACAGTAATTGTTTTGTTGCTGATTGCCCACTGCGGATCGTGGACTCGGGCAAACCGCTTGGGCCCCTTCAAGGTCTGCCCGTCGTGCATGAGGGACCCACTGGGCGCGGGTCGGCCGCCCAGGGGGGACCACAATGTGGCGGGCAGCACGTCAGTGTTGGCCCAGGGCGAACCCTGTGGCGTCTACACGCTGAGCTGTGCCAAGGGTCTTCGCTGTGTCCCCCCGCCACGGGAGCCCAGTCCCCTCCAGGCTCTGTTGCAGGGAAGGGGCTTTTGTGCCAAACACATCAGGACCAGTCCCACGGAGAGGCCCCACCCCACAGGTAAGGAGATATATATATACACAGGTGCATGTATACGCACATACGCACACACACACACACACACACACACACACACAAAAGCAGACACACGCACAGTTGCACACACCATGCGGAAACTCACATTCACACCACAGGTATAGCTTTGACATGAACAGCTATATGTATTCTGTCTTTTAGCATGTAAAAGCTGTCACAATGTATACTGTGTACTTTCCCTGTTCCCTCAATGTAACGATTGCATAGACATAGAGAATATAGAGCTCTTTTAGTCAGTGATGAAAAGAAAGGTGATTGTAAATGTATAAAGGTGAGACATGGATTCATGTTCGTGCACCAGAGAAGCTGTATAACCTTCATTCCTGCTCTGCAGTGCCTCTTGTGATACGAACTGTGAGAACTGTGACATGCTATGACTAAGTGGTCTCAAATGCTGAATAACGTAACCAATGATTTTCTTTCCCCTGCCATGTATTCAAGGACCTTTATCCGTTTCTATTGAGGGTGTTGTGCGTGTATACAGTGTATAGATAGAGGTGTTTGTGCATTAATTATACACTGTCATTGTCAAGTATTCATCACTTTCAAAGACGTGATTTGACGTGACTGTGATCTATTCAGTGTATGAGCATTTATTTCGGGGGGTTGGCAGTGAATCTGGAACTGCCTCAGCATCACCTATACAGTGTCAAAAAGCTTGATCAGAAGATAGGTGCACAGCAGGTCCTACACCTATCTTCTGATCAAGATGCTTTTTATTGCAATGGTCTCCATCTGCTGTTCAAATGAAGACACTGCGATTCTTCTGAAGATCTCAGCAGGAAATGCTGCTCATGGAAATTAGGTCTCTCGCTTAACTTGTTCTGACCTGGGTCATTACTTAGTAACGTCTTGTGCATGCAAATGTGTGTGTGAAAACGGATACGGATGTAGTAGCGTTTTCATGCGCCATAATTTATGGTTTCTTTTAATGGCTCTGATGCTGTAATGTAACATTCACATGCCATTGTGTCCTTTGCCCCCCCCCCCCCAGGTCCCCATCCTTCACATAATGGTGAAATAGAAAAAGTAAGTTTCTGTCTTTTTTATCATTATATTACATTCCTTAATGTGTTAAGCAGTTACATATTTCCTTGTACGAAAAGATGCTAATTCAGAGATGCACAGTAGAGGGCATTTTATATTATATAATCATATTCAGGCAGGTTGTCTCTCTGAAGGAAATGATTGTATATCTAGCTACATTACACAGACATTGGTGTAGCTTCTCTGGAGTGTTGCAGTGCCACGTATAAACAGCTCCATCGCCATGCATTATGGTGCATGATGTGTATGCCGCTATGCGGCAGAACTAACTGAGCATGATGTGCAACAAGAAAGTTTCGACTCTGCCCCAGCCTTCTCACGTCTTTTACTTTACGAGGCTGGGGTGCACCATCTCTATTGAAGTGATATTATAAGGACAGTAATCACTGTGATATTAATGTTGTTGCATATCATAAGATCTTGCTGTGTGACCAAAAAAACAAAACACAGCCATTCATGTCATAACACTCAGTGACCTGAAAAGCAAAAGCCTTGTGTAACAATATATGGTTATATAATGGCATTATATTATGTGACATATAACAATGATCATTTCAAAGATTGTGATAATTCTTCTGGCTTTGCCTGTCACTGTCCATGAAGTCACATTCTGAGCTGTTCTTTCCAGGCACCCTGCCGTAAGCTGCTCAACAGTGTCCTGAGGGGTCTTGAACTGACAATCTTCCAGTCTGACCGTGACATCTACATACCTAACTGTGACACTCGTGGATTTTACAGGAAAAAGCAGGTATGATGTAGTGTGTGACACTGTGACCGTGTGGTTGCCCGGAGACACGGGAGGATTCTTACTGCTGAATGCACAAACATATAAAGCACATGTAATGATTTACACGATGAACAAAACTTTATTGCACATCGGATCTGATATGAGTTTCTCTTTGCTGCACTTGATTTGTGCACAATAGTGTCTGAAAGAGAGTGTGAGAGAGCTGCATTCTACTGCAGGCTTCTATTCAGTGCAGCCAGATTTGTCCATCACCAGAGGGCTCAGAATTACTGACACTCCTCTCTCACTGAGCCTCACAGCTGTGGGCTCAGAGAATCAGTTCTGCGCTATGATGACATATCATTCTCTCTCTCTCTCTCTCTCTCTCTCTCTCTCTCTCAATCACTCTCTCTCCCAGTCGAATACCAAACAACTTTCTTTCAGTGCTGTGTACAATCCACTTAGTTTTATTAAACACGTTTCTTCCATGTGCAGCTCATGTTTTGTAGTTGCATCATCATGCTATTATTATGCCCATGGATATTACAGAGTGAACTCAGCAATTATAAATGAATATGATAATACCTTTTATATAATATAATCACCAACATGAATTATGTAATGTTTCTTATTTACATCTAGGTAGAGTAGTGGTGGCGAGATGGAAAAGGGCCGACCGTACCTGTTACCTCCCAGTCTCTCTCTCTCCCACTCACTTGTTTGCTTATACCATTCTCTAATCTAATAATTTCATGTGACTGTCTCCTCTCTCTCCACCTTCTTTAATTTACCCTCTCTCACCCTTCAATTCAATCTTTTCTCTCCCCTTTCTCTCTTTCTCTCTCTCTTTTCGTCTCACACAGTGCCGCTCTTCCAAGGGCATGCAGCGTGGCCACTGTTGGTGCGTGGACGAGCTTGGCACAGCCCTGCCCTTGCGTGCCAACGAGGATGGCACTTTACCATGCGACGGGGAGTGAGCGAGGACGACTCTTTATCCCACTGCTTTGAGCCTGGAGGAGGAAAGGGAGGGGGTGGAGGAGGAGGAGCACCACAGGGAGTGGGGGGGGGGGGGGGGTAGCTTTAGCTTGTGCTAGACACTGCCTGGGCAGGAGGTATAGCAGGGATTAAACCACTTCCTGTGGAAATAGTACCACAACTTAACGTTAATGTCTACTCTAGAAACATAACACAAATACAGCACAGCACAGTATAAGCAACAATAACATCTTGCCTGAATGTTCAACGGTAGCAAGCGAAGTCCTCTGCGTCTTTTCAGTGTGACAATGCTGTTATGCTCTCACATTAACGCTCCATGAACTGCCTCAACTTTACTGCTCCGAATGAGCTCTAGAATATTTCCCTAGCTCTTGTCCTGGCTTTGTGGTAGAATTTGATTTCTTTCTTAAGCTTAATTTGTACTATATCACATGATGTGTGTTGCTCGCCCAAAATAACTGATCTAGCTTGGAAACAAATGAGTTGTTTGCGGCAAGCGACACAAAAGACGTGTGACAAAGTATCGGTTAAGCTTGAGGATAGCTGACACTGCCTGTGTTTGTTCTGATCTCAGTGGGCTGAAATACTGTTACGCTGGTGATGTGACACAAATGTTTTGGGAAGAAATGTGTCTCCCTCACCGTCCTCTCTCCCTCTCCAAAGATACACTGACATCACTATACTTCATTGACTGAGTTGTGTTTTTCTATTAATTTATTTTGGAGTATGTAGTTCCATACAGTACTGCTTGAGAATTCTACATCCCTACGGTATCCTATACATGTCAAGTCATATGATTACAATCTTGGATGCATCTTTCAATATTATTTTGTCCAAATGGCTCTGACTGCTTATTAGTTGATTGTTTTGTACATATGTTGGAATTTTGTGGTTGACTGTGTTTTCTGAAACGAAACGCTTATGGCTGTTACCCTTTTCAAGAAGTTGTAAGGCATATTTTTATACACGTCAATATAATATTTTATATATGAATTGTTGGTTTATTTAATGAACTACAGTACAATGCCATGTATTTTTATATTGTCAGCAGTTTCTTATTTAAAGACAGAGATTATTTTTATTTCACACTGCATTAGGGAGAAGTGTTGTGCTTCAGAAGCACCGTCATGGTAAAAAATCATCATACTCACCAGAGCTATTCAACTGCTGTACATCTTATGTTGTTTTTTTTTATTATTATTATTTATATTTGTGTTTATTTTGAATTTGGAAGGTCCATGTTACTATTATGTTTTATTTTTGGCACATTGTATACAAATTCAACTGTTGGGGTGGGATTGGAATGATCAAATTCGTTATAGTTATTATAGTACGTCTTTCCCAAGTCCTTGCAAAAGTCATTAAATTGTGTGCTAAAAATGTGATTAGAATTTATCTATTTCTGACCAATGTTGTGCCAATGTGTGTGCCGTGATGGTAGGTCCATGCACAAAGGACCTGTAAGATTTGCAATGATTAAAATAAAACATAATGATAATTAAAATGGAGAATTAAAAAAACATATATTAATATAACAACTTTTGTCTTGAGTGTTCTTTTTCCCATGAATCCCTTGATTCAAACTTTGGTATAGGTACTGCATGCAGATGAAGATGACTAAACAATGAATTAGGGGCAATCCACTTAAAAGTGCATATGCGATACAATTCTTTATAAATAATACATTAAGAAAAGTAAGCTATAACCAGATTGTTTAATGTGTAAACCCGAATTGCATATAATGTGATGAAATGCTTGCAAGATTATCATTTTGCCATGCCTATAAGAATGACTTTAGCAGTCACAGTAATGTCAATTAGTTCTCAGCTGAGCCCTGAAATAGAAATTAATAGGGACATTAGTGTCATGCAGATTTTCTGCCATTACTGGGGGCATAAAGGATAATTCTCTCCAGCATCTCCACAGGGGGACTCGGCACATGCCTGTTTCCAAGGTAACAGCATAGAATATCTAATATGTCCATTCATATGAAATTTGAAATGCAGGTCTCGCAGAAAAGAAAACGCAAACGAAACCTGATCCTCAGATCCTGTGGTATCGCAGCATCAGTGCATCACACATGTCCTCCTACTTCTCTATCTAGTATCTAGGCTGGTTTTATTTGGTATTCTTGGAGGTTCTGTTCTGAGCATGGAGCAATATTAGGCAATCAATCGCGTGGCTTTTGTAATACACAATAATACAAATACAATTACCAAATTAAGACCATTTGGTGGGGTAAAAATAACCAAATCTTGGCACGCTATGATGCAGGAGATTCAGAATTCAGAACGAACTAAATGCAGCCTCTGTGCAAAAGTTTGAGAAAATATCAATATATTAAAGCATTCAAACAGAACCAAATAGTGTAGCGGTAGAAGGCAGTGGGGCACGTTAACTTATCACATTCAAGAAGTGTGTGTGGCACTGGCATCAGGTGATGTATCAAGTTGTGTGAAACAAAGTATCCACCCATCTGAGGGCAGCTGATGCAAAAGTAACGCATCTATTTGTCCCCGACCCACGTGGTCGACACAGGTTGGCTGGACCAAGGGGGCGGTGGTGGAGGTGGGCTTTATTATTATTGCAAGGTTGACAGGAGCTTACTTTGCAGATAGCTCAACACGCATGAATGATAATTACAAGTGATTCATCGGGTCTACTAACTAGAATATGGCTTAGAAAAGTGGCAGAAAGTATAGCAGCTGGACACCGCGGGGCGGGGGAGACGTATTTGCAACGCGCCCGGGTGACCTTTGGCTTGCCCAGTGGTTACGAAGAAAGCAGGAGTGACAGTTCATTAGCTTGTTAGCTTCTTAGCTAGTAGTAACACCGTTTCAACCTTCATTCCCCCCCATCCAAGGGACAAACGAAAGCCCGATCGGTGTGTTGTCATGGCGTCCCTCGGTAACTTGGGGGCCGTGTCGAGTCCAATGGTGATACTGGCCCCTAAAACGAAGACGAAAAAGAAACATTTCGTGCAGCAGAAGGTGAAAGTGTTCCGTGCCAGCGACCCGGTCCTCAGTGTGTTCATGTGGGGCGTGAATCATTCGGTGAGTCGCTTTGCTTTGCTAGCACTGTCTGTTGCGAGCTAAATGCTAATGCTGCCTTTAGCCACCACGCGCCGTGTGTTCTAACTACAGTTTCATCCAGCCAAACGACAAAACCCCAAATGGCAGCAGATCTCCACGTTCACAAGATAATACTTTCGACACGCGACACCGCCGTACGACGAATGATAACGTTATTGTGTACACAAGAAGACCCACCATGACAGACGGAGAAGGGGAGTGATGTGAATAGCGACAGCGTTGTGTGTACATCATGCATGCAACCACATAGATGCATGTCATCATGCAAACTAAGCTAATGATGCCACACGTTTATTTCTTTTTCACAGATCAATGACCTCAACCAGGTTCCCGTTCCTGTCATGTTACTGCCTGACGACTTCAAAGCCAACACCAAGATCAAAGTCAACAATCACCTCTTCAACAAGTATGGCTCAAACAAGCCTTGTTTGATGCAGTTTGCAATGGAAGTGTAGGCTATGTAGACTTGAACTGGCTATCCCCAAATCAAAATGATCAAAGCGGCTTACATGTCAGAGCTAAGATGGCTGTGCTTTAGATGTAGGCTACTTTTTGGGAAACCCATAGCTACCTGAGAGCACTATTGCAATGAATCCTCTCATATGTACACCCTGAAGGTTAAAATGTGTTTATATTTGTGAATAAACGAGACTGTTAGTTTCTGTGCATGCCTGTGTGCCGATGCGACAACAAAATGCAAACCACCATCTCACAACTATACCCCCTTCCCTTTTTACAGAGAGAACCTTCCTGGACATTTTAAGTTCAAAGAATATTGTCCTCTGGTGTTCCGCAATCTAAGGGAGCGTTTTGGAATTGAGGATCTGGACTACCAGGTGTGTAAATGATGTACAGTTAAAATACAACTATATATTGTTGTTGGAGGAATGCCATACAGTACATTATGTTGGCATCCCTTGGTGTAAATAGTGAGAAGCGGTATCTTCTAGGGTTGAGTGACGTCGTGCACGAGATCGACTTGCATAGATGTTTTACACGGATGGTGAGATCTATCATCAACCTGACGCAACCACCACCATTTTTACGTCTTGTTTTATAGGCTGCTAATTTCAATAATGCTAATGTTTATTTCACTGCCTGCTGGAAATGTGTTAAATGATTTGTGGTTTGTCAGAAAGTTCCCATTGCGATTGCTGCGCAGTGGTTGAGAAAATGATTATCTTCCATTCTGCCTGATCACGTACTGTATGTCTTCTGTCTCTACTCGTCATGCTGTAGCTGTGCTTGAAAAGTAGTAGCCAAGTGTTAAACCGGTAACA
Organism: Protomyctophum bolini; assembly: GCF_963924005.1. NCBI lineage: Eukaryota > Metazoa > Chordata > Actinopteri > Myctophiformes > Myctophidae > Protomyctophum > Protomyctophum bolini. The sequence goes on from NC_137866.1 coordinate 24,277,635, forward strand.
CAATTAGAAATGTGATTTGCTGCCACGGCCATTCTTGTGTTACTTTGTGCTGCAACAGGTCGTGATATGATTCATTGGGGTTCACATCAAACTGGCAAACATGAGCGTGATTGGAATGTGAAATTGTGAATGGATGTTTTTGTCTGGATTTTCAAATTACTCCCCAATGACCAAATAGCCTCTTGAGATCGACTGGTCCATCTTAAAGACACGATTACTGGGGCCATCACTATGTTTTCCACTTTAGAATTATGGAAGCTCAGAACATAGAACTTGCATGCATTGTAATTTAAAGTGTCTGCCATTTTCTGACAAGTTCGTTGGAAGAACACATGCTAGTGTTTGCATGACAAATTACAAAGTCTGACTCTTTATCGATGGGTTGAAACTTGAAAGTAATCTGACAGGAAATGGGGGAAGGGGTAGACACGTGGCAAAGTCCTTCGGGATCGGGAGTCGAACCTGCGGCACGCTATCGGGCTGGCTCAGCAGCCTAGGTGCCCAGACGGTTGAGCCAACTGTCCGGGCGTAGTGGGTTTTTAATGTATTCACATTTATATCACACGTTCACATGGCAATTCTGACTGAGCAACTCTAACCTGTGTGTTCTTGGTCTCTTACCACAGGTGTCATTGACCCGCAGCCCCCCTTTAAGGAGTACAGACGTACAGGGAGAAGGACTGCTCTTCAACTCGTATGACCGCACGCTGGTTGTCAAGCAGATCTCCAGTGAAGACGTCGCAGACATGCATAGCATCTTGTCTGAGTACCACCAGGTAAGAGCTGGTGTTTTATTTATTTTATGGCCCATTTTTAATTTGAGGTTTGCAGCCTAGACAAGTAGTGATATCCAGGCTCAAGCTATCCGCAAAAACCTTATACCATGGTAGGTTTTTACAGCACTACTTCTTTATTTTGAAAGCTTCGTCAAAGGAGAATATTGTCACTATGACTTTTTTAGGAAATGGGGATAACAAGGTGGCCTTGGCTGAAGGCGGACTCTTTGGGAAACCAGGCTATTATTAAACATATCCTGTTGTATGTTGAAGCCACGTCATTTCCTACCTTTTTTTCTTTTTACAAGACACATGATTGAGATAGGTATAGGTCTAATTTTAATATATCCTGAGGGAAGCAATATTTTTGGTGAGGTGAGGAGAACACACCTCTAAACTCATATTTAGTTATCTGTTAGCACATCATTAGTAGTTGGGTAGGTGCAGTGGAAAAAACAAACGTGAAATGTGACAGAAGTATTCAAATTTGCTTATCAAGGTTCATGCAAATCTCAAATGTTGCCTTTTTGATGGTCTCTGATCGAATGTGTACAGAAGAAAAGAGAACTTAAATGGCTTTACTTTATTTTCTGTGACCCAAAAGAGTCTTTCTTCAGATAAACATCCTCAAGAAGTACAATTTCGGGTCGCCTTGAACTCTGTTTGGAATGTGTTACATGGCCCGCATAAAACTGGGAGTGGGATGAGAAAATGGTAGCCTCTGTTTAAGAGGGATTGTCAACTGGCTTGGTGCTGAATGAGTACATTGTTATCAAGCTTCTGGGTTTTGTACAGATTCTTTGTGGGAGGGGGGGGGGGATCATTTTATTTCTTTATTTTGTATTCATATTCATTAATGGCAATGGAGTCTTTCATGGATACCGTGCTGAAGCATTCATTCTCATCAGTGGAGCTGTCTGTCATGATCATTTTATTTTAGCTGACGGATTAATTGTCAAACAAATAATTGTGATGAATGATTAAATTGTTTTGTCGTTAACATTAGAACATGAATGGATTTCTGATTTGTTTGCCTTTTTTAGGCGTTTGTAAACAAATTGCACAGGGCAGATATGACAAATAATTTTGTATATTTCATTACGAAAATTACTGACAAACATCACTAATACATTTGAAATAAATACTACACTAATGGATATATTTACTGTAGTAACTTAAAAAAAAATCATAAATGTTCAACAGCAAATTATTTTGATTTGTGATAAGCTCGAATAATTGATCAGGTGATTGTGATAATTGTGACAGGCCTACCTGTCTGTATAGAAGTTGCAATATTTGTAAAATTACATTATCGATAAGTTTTATTTCAACAATATTTTATTGATCATTGAAAAGGTATTGGCCTAAATATCAGGAGCTTCGTCGCGTCCAAACTAGGCACATTTTGCATTATTTATTCACATGCCACATCCTGATGGCCTTATTAACACCTTACATACTACATATGTGTCACTTTGTCACACGCAGATAATGGTGCTCTAAACAAACATTAAAAGTCCATAGACTTGGCTGCCACACTGCTTGTTAACTGCCACGGTTGCACTCAGTCATAGTCCCTTCCAAGCTTTATTTTGAAAACCACGGAATTTCACCCCGGTGAACCGGAAGTAGTTATCGGCCATTCTGATCTGCCGGTCAATACCATAGATATATTTTTTTAAATAGCTTGGCAAGCTTCCGCTCATACTTACACTAGGAACATCGGGAAAGCTTGCCTACTCTCGAAGCACACGCCCCAGAGCCGAAGGAGGCTCTTTATGTCTATGATCAGTACTTTCATTAAAAGTCCATAGACTCAGCTGCCATATGACGTAATTCCGAAAGCCAGATGTTAGAGGGGCTAGCCCCCCTAAAAATATGCAATGGGAGGAAAAAACGAGTATTGTTCCTTCACATAAAGCATTGCATCTTCTATTAGCATTCTGGCCAGAGCATTCCATGGTATACTGAATGAGGTCAGCCTGCAGTGAGTGTCTCTTTTAATAGATTGCCATAGCAAATCTTCAACAGGGCTAAATACCTAACCTGAATACATAGAGCGTCAGTAATTGGTTCCTGTCTGCATATGTGCTCTTCAGTTTTCAAAAGAAAGGGGAAGAGACATTTGAATGTTGTAAAACCTCTACATTAGTACGCGTTGACAATAAGGCTTGCCCACCTGCCCCTGGCGGGTACATTTTGGGCAGGTGGAGTCTGCTTTCAGGTTGCCCGACCAGGCAAGTGCTCGTTTGAGAGGGTACGCATAGCAGTCTATAAACACAACACGAGATATCTGTCTAAACGCAAATATAAAATAGTCATATTTCATGTGACATTGTTTTATCAAACAGTTGAACGGTTATTCAAATTCTACCTATACTTTTATAATGGACAATTTTCGGGGCAAATGGGCATGACCTTTGGGCAAGTAGAACATGACCTGTAGCTTGCCCGACGGGCAAGTGCCTCTGAGACCTTAAGTGTCAACCCCTGCATTATATTCATTACAATAGGCACACATTAAATGTTCCCAATGATAATTTTTTTTGGATTGATTGACCGTTTTGGTTTTGCAGCACATTGTGAAGTGTCATGGCAGCACCCTGCTGCCTCAGTTCCTGGGCATGTACCGTGTCAGCGTGGACAGCGAGGAGACCTATCTGATCGTCATGAGGAACATGTTCAGCCACAGATTAGTGGTGCACAGGAAGTATGACCTGAAGGTGAGGAAGAAACGCACACAACGTCCTCATTAGTCATTCAGAAAACAGGGGGGAGTTGCATTATTATTATTATTATCGCCCTCAAACTTGTCGGTGCTAATGTGTGAGAGATAAAACGGAAATTCAAACGGGTTATATCGTATCGGCAATCACCTGTAACATGGCACACAAAGATTTAACCCATTCTGACCTGAGATCAGTTTCATACGAGGTTTCCACTGGACACACACTGGTCTGATTAACCCATTCTGACCTGAGATCAAATTCTAAAAATGTCAGTCGTTCTTCGATTTTTCAAAAATGGCAGACCTACAAGCTTGTAGCGCACCACTCGGTGGCGCGCTATGAGCTTGTAGATCTGCTATCTTCAATAGCTAAAGCATAACATGATGCCAACACCAAAATGGTTTCCCGACCGTTCAGAATGGGTTAACATTGTATGTGGTAACACATTCTAACAGGAGAAGGAGAAGTAGTCCACACACTATTTAGAAGGATGAAACGTTGACCTGACGAAGACCCATAAGGGGTCGAAAACGGAACTATGAAACGGTGTGCGGACTACTTCTCCTTCTCCTGTACGTATCCTCTCGTTCAGCACCTGAGGTGTGCATACCTTCCTTTGGGTTCCGTTTCTAACGAATTCTAACGATCGTCAAAGTATTTCGTAGCGGTAGTGAAGTTTTTCATATTGTATGTGTGGGCAGAACATACGATTGTCTGAATATTTCAACTAAATTGTTTTGCAGGGATCTATCGTGTCTCGTGAAGCGAGTGACAAAGAGAGGGTAAAACATCGTCTCGAATACATTTTTTATTTTATTTTATCCATGCCACTGTATTTGCTTTTAGCCATCTTCCTAATGCCTAAATCTATACCTCCAGGTGAAAGATCTTCCTACCTACAAGGACAAGGACTTCAGGAACAACATGCAGAAGGTTTTTGTATCGGAGGAGCTGAAGGAGAAATTCATGGAGAAGCTCAACAGAGATGTGGAGGTGGGTGACCTCCTTTGCACGCGCTGAATGGAACATTTCCACTGTTGTTGCAAACTTCGGCCACATAGCGGCAGCATCAAACTTTGTCTTTACTGCAGCACCTCTGTGTTGCCATTTTGACATGAGATGATCACATTACCCCCCCCGCCCCCCCCCCTCTAATTTAACTGTCAAGTAAACATTATGATGGATTTTAAATTGTTTTATTCGGGGTGCATACTTATTTTAGACTAGCCATTGGTTAGACATGGGTTTAAGGTTGGGTTTAGGTGTGCTGCCCCGTGGGAGGTTAGGTTTAGGGTGAGGGTTTGAGAGGGGTTCATACTTAGTTTAGACTAGTCATTGGTTAGACACGGGTTAAGGTTGGGTTTAGGTGTGCTGCCCCGTGGGAGGTTAGGGTGAGGGTTTGAGAGGGGTTCATACTTAGTTTAGACTAGTCATTGTTTAGACATGGGTTAAGGTTGGGTTTAGGTGTGCTGCCCCCGTGGGAGGTTAGGGTGAAGGTTTGAGAGGAGTTCATACTTAGTTTAGACTAGTCATTGGTTAGACATGGGTTAAGGTTAGGTTTAGGTGTGCTGCCCCGTGGGAGGTTTAGGGTGAGGGTTTGAGATAGGTTGTAGGACTAGTAATGACTGGTCTAACCAATGACTACCGGTAGTCTAAACCGAAAACTGTCTAAACTAAGTACTGCACCCGTTTTATTCCCAGCCACACTTGGTGACTGTGTGTGTGTCTGTGTGTCTGTGTCCATTTTCTTTGAGATAAATTGCCCAAAGGGATAAATAAGTAGCATCATGGTACCCATTTTCTTCTCAGTTCCTAGTGAAGTTGAAGATCATGGACTACAGCCTCCTGCTGGGCATCCACGACATCGGCCGGGCCGAGCGGGAGGAGGAGGAAGGCGACGAGCCCTCCAACGAGGAGGACCTGGAGCCAGAGAACGGCCTGACGGCAGCCCCCACGGTGGGCTCCTACGGCACGTCTCCCGAGGGCATTGCCGGTTACATGTCCTCGTGCAAAGCACTGGGACCCGGGGAGTTTGACCCCTACGTGGACGTGTATGCCATTAGGAGTGCCCCAGGTGTGTGTACTTGACCCATTCTGACCAGAGATCAGATTCTAAAAAAAATGTCTTCCACATCCTGACAGTTTTCCATTCTGACCCGAGATCAGATTCTAAAAAATGTCTTCTACGTCAGTCGTTCTTTTGATTTTTCAAAAATAGCAGACAAGCTCATATCGCGCCACCGAGTGGCGCTTTACGAGCTTGTAGATCTGCTATTTTTCAATAGCTAAAGCATAACATAATGCTAACACCAAAATGGGTTAACCAAGAAATTTTATTTTCAACTAAAACCTTTTTATTTATTATTTATCGAACATAACTGAGCCTTTAGGGTTAAGAGTAAGACCACCAGAAGCTAAACCTTTTTGCTAATTAATTTAGCTTACAGCATTTGCAAACGCAACATCAGTTACAGCCTGATGCTCTGAACCCTTGCAGGGTTTTCCATCCTACCAAGATGTTAATTCAATTGCATTCACCTGGTGTACTTTCAATTCTAGCTGTCAAATCAGGGGGGTGCATACTTAGTTTAGACTAGTCATTGGTTAAGGTTAGGTTTAGGTGTGCTGCCCCGTGGGAGGTTGGGGTGAGGGTTTGAGATAGGTTGTAGTTGTAGGACTAATGACTGGTCTAACCAATGACTAGTCTAAACTAAGTACTGTCTAAACTAAGTACTGCACCCATCAGGGACTAGTTGGACCTAGTTGGAGGGAAAAGCAGCAGTACCAGTGGTCCAGACTAGCACTGGATGTACATAGTTGTAAATGTCTTAATTAGTGGGAGATTTCTTTTTGACTAATAATAAATAAGTTTTCCAGTGTGCAGTTTTCATGCACGGTGTAACCCAGGGGTGCCCACACTTTTTTGACTTGAGAGCTACTTTCAAAATGACTGGCTCAACAATCTACCCACCAAAATAATTCAATTATACCATTGCTGAAAATAGTTTAAACATGTACCTGAGTTGGGCTTTGGAATAGCGGAGCTGCCGTTAACAACGCACTTGGAATGGGAAATGGAGCTGCAGAAATGGACTATAGGAGGAGTTTTTGTATTTAATTTGTAATGCTATCGACATTTTTGTGCACAGCAACACTTTAAAACCAAATCTTGTGTAGTCTTTTTGATGTCAATAAAAGTCACCAAGTGGCAGATGGCCATGTGATCTACCTGCACAGCCTTTGTGATCTACTGGTAGATCGCAATCTTCCTTTTGGGCAGCCCTGGGCCCACTGTAACCCATAATGTTGTTTTTGTCTTTGATGTCATTGTCAGGAGCTCCGCAGAGGGAGGTGTACTTCATGGGTCTGATTGACGTCCTTACTCAGTACGACACCAAGAAGAAAGCTGCACACGCAGCTAAAACTGTCAAACACGGGGTGAGTAACGGCACAGGAAGGACGAAGGTGACCGGTTGGCGGTCAGAATGTTCCGCTGCACCTCACAGAAAGATCCTTCATGCTAATTTAATTAAAACCCATTTAGGCCTGACTTCGAAATTTGATAAAATGTCTTCTAAATCCTCCAATTTTCAGAAAAAAATATTTTCACAATTGTTCAAAAATGGCAGACCTACAAGCTCGTAGCGTGCCATGAGCTTGTAGGTCTGCTATTTTTCAATAGCTAAATTATAACATGTTTAAAACACCAAAAGGGGTTCCCGCGCAAAATGGGTTAATGTAACTCCACTAGAATGCACACAGGGTAATGGTTTTGACATATCCATACAGTAGTTCGGTTCAAATAAAAAATAAATAAATTGCTATTTTTTGTTTACAATCTTGCAAGAGTAGTTTTAGAAGTTATATGCAAAATGTCAATCATATTTTCATATAATCATCAGTGCATCATCATAGGTTATTCAGTGCTCTACTATAGAAATGGCATTCTAACAACCAATGGTGGACATGATGTTACCGTTTGTGTTTTGGTGTTTAACACCATTACTTTGTTCCTATCACCCTCTATTCCCATTGATGTAGAGTTTGTGTGGTCTGATGTGTGCATTTGCCACAATAAAGAGAATGCTCTGTGAACAATCAGGGTCATTGCAATCCTACTGTGTATATAAACAAAGATGGCTGCCAATATTTATTAGTTGCCAGCTTGGATCTTACTCGCACTGTTGCATGCTTCAGATGCATTACATTATGTCATTGTTGATAGAGAAGTCACCGACTTATATATATATATATATAAACAATGACCACCCATCCATACATTATCCCGCTTATTACACGACTATAATACACAAATTAATTAATAGACCTAAAAGTGACAACAAAACAAAGTATTTCCTTGCGGTAATGAAAGTATTCCAAGTGCACAGTACAACAAGTCGCCTCGGAAACAAGTGAGTGTTGATCAAATGGAATACATTTTTGGGTAATTATGCGTCGTCTATTTCTCGGTTCAAATGTTGTTTAGTTAAATGACATTGTCTGTTTAGTTTACATGGCTGTCATGTTGGGGCACAGCATAAAATCCAAGCAGCGCAGTGGCTGCAGCCAGGTGCTCCGAGGCTTTGATTTAGACATCGGGTCTGTTTACAGAGCGGAGCGGTCTGTTATCAAGAAATGACACCGCTGAATTTGGCGAATGACCAATCGGAATCAAGCAACACCAAGCCGTGTAATACATCGGTTAATGCTGGAACCGCACGTTTATTTTTACTGCCCATTCCTGCCTGCAGCAATTAAAAAGTTCCCCGCTCCCATGGGATTTGCTTTGGGAACCCCTGGATCCCAATCCCAATGCAGGACTTTTGTATTTGTAATTTTTACACAGTTTTATTGCTACTTTGACTACTTTGCAATGTTCAACCTATTGTTCTTTGTGTCTCTTTGCTCTCTTTCCCCTCCCTCGTGGTCTCCCCAGGCCGGTGCTGAGATATCCACAGTCCACCCTGAACAGTATGCCAAAAGATTTCGTGAATTCATCTCAAACATCTTCGCGTAGCGGCACGCTATACTTGACGCAAAAGAATTGCCATCGATCAGCACAACGACTTCCACCTGAGATTTCCGAGGTCGTCAGTCTCGCTCTTCCTTTGTTGTTTTGTGATGTTCTACTTGACCATTGACCAAAACCATAGAGAAAGTATGCACATGCAGATCATTTTTAACCCATTTAGGCCTGACCTCGAAAAAAATAATAATAATAATCTAAATCCTCCAGTTTTCTGAAATAAATATTTTCACGATTTTTCAAAAATAGACCTACAAGCTCGTATGATCTTGTTGATCTGCTATTTTTCAATAGCTAAATTATAACAATTTTGGGTTCCCGCCCCAAAATGGGTTAATGAATTTGGTGATCTGAGATGAGACTACTTCCATTGTAATATGTAATATGATGTACTACTTTTTGAGGCATATATTTATTTAAGATGTGTATGGTGAATTTCATATTGATAATAAGCACTCTAACCAACTGACTTTTTTCTTTTTGGAACAAAAGGGTACTATGACACTATGACAAAGTAATCCGACCTGAATCAGACTTGATGACTTTTTGGAATTAATTGAGTCAAAAGAGTTCTGGTTTTCATTGATATGAGCTAAGCTTAACGATGGATTAGTCATGTTTCTTTTTGCAAAAAATTGTTTTAGGTGTAAAAGGTGAGAAATAAGATTCAATTGTTTGCGAAGGAATATGTTTGTTTGCGGGTCTGGCGTGCCAAACGTGTGGGGTCAAAGTTGTATTTACTTTATCAAGAGTTTTGACATTAGTCATAACGAAATGCCCATTTTCATATAGACTGAATACTCAGTCATTTACAGACCAGTAACCCGTTTAGACTTTTTTTGATTAAATAGAAAATGTGAATAAGGGGGATTTGATCCGTACATTGAGATCAAAGCACTTTCTAAACATAAGGCCAGACTGTATTATTCTGAACACTCCATTTGTTTATTTGGAATGCTGTAGTATTTTGTGCTTCCAAATAACTTACACGAATCATTGTAAAACATTATAGGAGACAAAAATGCAATCCTAAGTAGGAATAGATTGATCTATTTTCCACTGTATTGTGATGATATTTGAGACAATTCCATAGTGATAGCTTAGGTATGTTATAACTTATAGAAAATAACAATGCATTACATCAGCTTTATGCAGTTAGCCTTAAAAGAAGTGACCGAGTTACAATAGAGAATTCCAATACACTGGAAAAGGCACAATAGATGTAGTCTGTATGATGCCTCGTTAACTTGTGATTGCACATCTTGTATTTTTGCAAGTCAGCTTTTGGACCAAAATATATTTTACAAAGATTTTCTGAAAAAGTGTTTTGTCGTCTTTATTTCTTGTGTGTGTGTGTGGGTGTGGAGGAGAGGTCACCATTGTTCTCAGTAAAAGATGAAATTACCATTTACACACTGAACATTAAGGGTTTAAATGTCTTGCTCAGGGCCAAAAACAGTCTTTGCCTCCTAGCCGTTCTGGCCCGGTGGAAATTAGTTTTATGTATTTGTGCCTGATACGATAATGATTAAGTTTATCAGTTCATTGGGCCGCACTGACGCAATAACGGATTAGTCCTTACTACCATTTCCACAGAACATGGTGGGGCTCAGGGACTGGTTCTGTTTCAAACATTCCTAGAATTTGTCATTCTGCTGACTCTTCCTTCCTGCTGCTATAGGAAAGGCAAGAATTGACTGCCCTTAAACAATGGAAACCGAGCAGGATGGACAAGGAGAGAGAGAGAGGGAGCAGGGTATGGGGTGGAGGTTCTCCGTATATATGCTCTACTAAAGCCAGAGTTATACTTGTTGGATGCTGGCGTCATGCAACTAAAAGCCAATCTACAAGCTCACAAGTGTGTCACTCTGTGTTGTGATGTTGTAGATCAGCCAATTTCCCTGCATCCCCACATGCAACTTAAAATGAATGACAATTCCTAGGCAGTACTATTAAGGGCACCTGGGCACTGCAAACCAAAACGTACTACAAATCTTTTTAAATCTGCAGCTGTTGTATCATGGTCAACTCAAAATATTCCTGCATTCTTTCGCTGTGTACTTGTAGTTGAAGGTAAAGCAAATCCCAGTCATTTAAATCTTAACAAAATACCAAGTAAGGGCCTCGAGTGGGTGTTTTTAAGTCTGCTATCGATGTGGATGTGTGTGCGTAGGTTAAAGGCCCTGCTTCCTTAGAGAAGTTTGATGTGCCACAGGCTTCCTACCTCATCTACACTGCCTGTCACTCATTATTACTCTGCAGAAGAGGGGGCTTCCTGGTATTGTCCTATGCTAGGGGGGGGGGGGGGGGTCGCTGTTTTCATAATGTCTGCTGTGTGCCAACCACACATACGTACAACTAAAACACGGGTCCTTAGAGGAAATTCATTGAGGAAATTTGCCACTGCTGAGTAAATAGAAATGGTCTACAGATCTCTGGACGCTAGGATGAAAAAGTATTTAAATTGAAATTTAAGTCACCTGGATAGGTTGGAAAGGAAATTAGGCAATGAGCAGCGGAATTACATTTTTTGCTTTATTTAAAGTTTTGTTATTTATTTTTCAAAGTCCTTACATGAGCACTGGGAGAAAAATGCATACAAGGGAATGCAATAGATCCTCAAGGCCCCCAAAACCTAGACACTTAAGTTGCGTGGGCTTTCCTGCTGCTCTGTACCACTCCCCCCAAGGCACTGCGAGGATGTCCTGTTGGATCTTGTGTGTGTGTGTGTGTGCGTGCATGCACGTGTGTGTGTTTGTGCACATGCACACGTGTCTTAATGAGAGATGGGAGGGGAGAAGCGTCGGGCTGTCTGATTGACCAGATAGTCCAGGACAGCAGTTGGTATAGTTGTCTTGTGCTGATACAGATGCCAAGCTGCTCACCCTTGAGTCAATTAGGCCTTAATTGACTGCCCTCCCTCATCATCTAGGCTCTCCAGGTAGACACACCGGACATATCAAGGTAATATCGAATTGATGCCTCAAATTCAGTTTGTGTGGTTCAATTTACTACTTTGATCATTTAAAAAATATATATTACTATGTGACAAATTTGTAATTTTCTTTGTGGAATGTGAGAACTTAATTTCAGTCCTGGTACTGGATTGTGTATTATATTACTACCCTTTTAGAATCATTGTGTTCTCTGCAACCTCTTTAAAAACTTGCATTGATATTTATCTACTATATTATATTTATACTACACTATATTTATCTACTACTATTGATCGTCTAACTGCTCTAATTTCTCTAAACAAACATTGCAATTAATATCCTCAAAGTCCATAGACTTGGCTGCCATACGGTAATCTTCAAAAGGCATGCATTGGAAGGAATTGTACCCAGTAAAAGTCAGACTTAAATGATACATTTGAAGCATTGACTCGGTTCCAAATAAGACATTTTTTTCTCAGCATATTCTGCAGAGTTCTAAATGCCTTTGTTTATCTGCACTACAATTTACAAGCCACTCAAAATATCCTGGAAACATTTTCATATCCCAGCATGTCTGCCAATTATAGATCCTCCTTTTTGTGCTGCCCCCCCCAAAAAAACGGTTTGAGTCAGTCTGAAACAATTCCTCTGCTTTTCAACAACCAGACCACCATGTCACTCGAAGTCGAAGAGCACGTCAACCACTCGCTGGCCTTCTACAACGGCACGCCGTGGTTCGTCTACGAGTGCACGCTCCACCTGAACGCGGACGCCCGGCGCATCGCACTCTTCCTCCTCTACCTGTTCTTCTTCACGGTGGGCCTCGTGGAGAACGCCGTGGTCGTCTGGGTCAACTGGCGCCGGCGCCACTCGGCCAACGGGGTCCTCTTCTGCGTCATCAATGTGAGCCTGTCGGACCTCATGGTCATCATGGTCCTGCCCTTCTTCATGATGGAGATGACCGTGGACAAAGTGTGGCTGTGGGGCCGCTTCCTCTGCAAGGTCACCAACCTCGTTTACATGGTCAACTTCTACAGCAGCTCGTTCTTCCTGGCCTTCATGACCCTGGAGCGTTACCTGTCCCTGACCAGGCCTCCGTCGTCTCCGACCTGCTTCCCGACGGTGGGCCGGCGCCGCTGGCTGCTCTGCGGCGGCCTGTGGCTGCTGTCCTTCCTGATGGCGCTGCTGGAGAACGTCCACGTGGACCTCCTGGAGTGGGACGAGCCGGGCTGCTACATGATGCCGGAGCACAATTACACCGAGTGGATCGTCGTGGTCTTCTTCTTCTGCCTGGTGTTTCAGTTCCTGGGCCCCGCGGCCGTCATCGTCACCTGCAACGTCCTCATAGCGCGCGCCGTGCGCACCACTCCGGACGTGCAGGGCCGACGGGAGGTGTGGCTCGTGCACGTCTACTCGCTGGTGTTCGTGGTGTGCTGGCTGCCGTACCACCTGGTGATGAGCCTGATCATCATAGACGACATAAACCCGTATGTCTTCAGCTGTAACACGCTGGAGGTGCTCTACTTCTCCTACAGCGTGGTGCACTGCCTGTCCCTCTTCCACTGCATCGCCAACCCCGTCCTCTACAACTTCCTCAGCAAGAGCTTTCGCAACAACCTGGTCAACGCCGTGGTGAACTACGTGCCCAGGGAGGCAGCCGAGACTCCGATGGGACCGGGCTCCCCACAGCCTGACGACGCAGCCGACACGGAGGCCAGGAAGCAGCGGAGGCTGAGTGACGTGAGCACCAGTCACTCGGACGTTGGATCGTAAGAGAGATGATTCGATGGAGCAGAATGGGCTTTTCTGTCAAATCGACACAAAAACACGGTTCCAAGACTTTCTCTTTAACTGAGAACTGAAGACCAGTGGAAATGTGAAAATCTGTTCCATGGGAAAATGAAGTTGGCAGTGTCTTCTTTCAAAGACACTTGACCTGAGATCAGATTCTAAAAATGTCTTCTACATCCTGACAGTTTTCTGAAAAAGCTATGTTTCTATGGCAGTCGTTCTTCGATTTTTCAAAAATAGCAGACCTACAAGCTCATAGCGCGACACCGAGTGGCGCGCTATGAGCTTGTAGATCTGCTATTTTTCAATAGCTAAAGCGTGACATGATGCTAACCAAAAGGGGTTCCCGCCCAAAATGGGTTTAAATGCTTTGTTATGTAAGAATGATGGACTCACCAACACCTTCCCCCTCATAAAACATGTCCTGTTTTTCTTCATTTAACAGATCAGTTTCAAACGGCGGAGGAAAGGAAAAGTTTGAAGATTTTTTTTTTCACTCCCACAAGAAGTCATAGCAACATTCAGGATCGTATATAGCGGAAATGAATTATAGTAACAAAGCAGGAATGTAAACAGATGCCGTCTGGCCAATGCAAGATAAGACCGGTCCATTTTAACTATTTTGCTTTTTGAAAAGGTGGAAATGGATGGATTCTCAATAAACGGATAAACCTTAGCTATAGTTACATGACATTATCAGACTTTGAATGCTACTGTGCAACACATACGGTCTGTCTCATGCAATAAAATAACAATGTTATCCAAGTGACATAATGTGCTGTAGTTGCAGTTCACTATCTTGCTTCTTAAACGCTTTGTGAGGAAGTCATGCCTAATCCTGTGACTTCCATTTTAGCCCAGCAGGGTGAGTTTCTTTCCACTTTCTAAACAATGTGGTGATAAAGGAGAGCAAGAACGGGGGAAAGAGTTCGGCTTTCTGTCCACAGAGATGGCACAATAGGAGGAAGAGACCTGGCCTTCGAGGGGTCAAAGGTCATAAATCTGAAAGCGAGAAGTGTGGAATACCACGTGGAATGCTGAAAATCCCCCACTGTAATTCATGATGATGTATGGGTTTTTGCAGCATGGACACTAGAACAGACAGCTGCTTAGGTGAGCCTAATTCAACCTTCCCATGAAACAGACAAACAGAGCACAGTAGATGGCACTATCTCACCATACATGTACCATACAAATACCGAAATATACAGTTTGTTGCCCAAAACAAAAATACAATTTACCATATGCATTTTCAGAAAAATAAGCTAAATAAAATATTACAAAATACCCATTGCTGGGACAGCTACAACAACGTTTACTCCAATTTCGACATTACATGGTTGGGGTTCAGGGACTGGTTTGTTTAAACTTTCCCAGAATTGGTCATTCTGCTGACTATTCCTTCCTGCTGCTATAGGAAAGACGAGAGCTGACTGCCCTTAAACAATGGAAATGGAGCAGGATGGATGAGGAAAGTGGCATTGATTGCGGGGGAACAGATATCCCATTAATCACTGAGCCATTATTAAGTTGATTTGAATCGCAGCCAACACAAATGTTCCTACATTCTGTCCCTGGAAATAAAAACGTCTGGGTTTCTGAGGCTACTGTCACAGTGACCTACATGTGTCATGACCTTACTGTCACAGCATGTCAGTCAGCTAGACTGCACCAAAAACAGACGGCTTTCTTGCTGTTAACGGTTGTACAGACAAATGAGACTTATTTGTCTGCCCAAAAGTTAGGTGAAACATGGAAGAAAATTCCCCACTTTCCTTCATATTTCTGTTATGTTCGGTTAATAAGCATGAAGTGAACTAAAGGGCTTTGTCAACTAGGCAGTTTAGTTCACTGTTTAACCAAACCAAAAATAGTCATTTTGAGGAACCCAGCAATGTGCGACACCTAAAATGCTGGAAATGGTGTCTTTAGACTAGGGGGTCTAGAAGTCAGCCATCAATGTGGAAGGAGGTGTGTGTATAGGTTAAAGGCCCTGCTTCCTTAGTAAGGCTTGTGCCACAGGCTTCCTAGCCTGTAAATAAGAGTAAAATCATTTGCTATGGCAGTGTTTTAGTTTGTGCATGCCAATTAGGCTTCCTATCTTATCTACACTGCCTCACCACTGCTCTTCATAAGAGGGGGCCTCCTGGTATTGTCTTGTGCTTTGTGGTGGCTGTTTTCATAATTGTCTGCTTGGTGCCAACCCCACATACAACAAAATCACACAATTTGTTTTTGGTCCTTAGAGGAAATTTGGTACTGTATGTTCAAGTATGTCATTGAAATTAAGTATTTCAGTAGGAAGTATTCCAGAGGCAATGAGCAGCAGAATGTGTTTTATTATGTCAAGTATTTGCAGGAGTAAGCTGTGAAAATACAATAAGGGAAAACACTGTTTAACAGATTGTAATTCCCTACTATATCCTTACTTAAAGGACCACTTCACCACTTTTCAACCTATCTTCGTAAAATTGGTACTACTCACTAATGTTCATGATAAAATAAATACCACTAATCTACTCTACTCTGTCTCATAGGAGGGCTGTGGGCAGTTCAGAAACCCGTCCACCAGTGACATCGTTAGGCAGATTTTTTTTAAACATGTTTTTCAAAGAAATATTTAGATCTTCATCATCGTGAGAACGATGGCTTCTATTTTCGCATTGCAACTTTTTAGGAATAGAAAGCCTGCCGTTTCGAATGCCTGGATTCCCCATCGATTATGTCACTGGTGGACGGGGTTTCTAAAACTGCCCACAGCCCTCCTATGAGACAGAGCAGAGTAGATTAGTGGTATTTTATCATGAACATTAGTGAGGACCAATTATATGAAGACCGGTTGAAAAGTGGTGAAGTGGTCCTTTAAGGCCCCACAACCTAGACCTCTAGTTGTGTGGGCTTTCCTGCTGCTCTGTACCACTCCCCCAAGTCACTGAGGATGTCCCGTTATATCTTATAATACACACTTGAATGTGTGTTACTGAGAGACGGGAGGGTAGGAAGTATTACAGGCCTGATTGCCCAGATAGTCCAGGACAGCACAGTTCAACATTCATCCTCTCCAGTTACAGTAGACACATATCAAGGTAATATGACAAATTCTATGCCTCACATTAACCCATTTATGACTGACGTCGAAATTAAAAAAAGCAAATCCTTACTTCTAAATCATGACAATTTGTCAAATGTTTCTATAGCAGTGGTTCTCAAACAGTTTCATGCCAAGGACCACCAAAAATATATGTAGTTGGCCGCCGACCCCCATCATCATCATCATCACCACATTTTTCAAAAATAGCAGACCTACAAGCTCATAGCGCGCCACTCGGTGGCTCGCTAGGAGCTTGTAGATCTGCTATTTTCCAATAGCTAAATTATAACATGTTTAAAACACCAAAAGGGGTTCCCGCCCAAAATGGGTCAAGTTGATGTGGACACTTTAATAGGATCTTAATAGTGCCTTAATTACTGTCCTCTTAGCATCATTGTGTGCCTTTGAACCGCTTTCATCCATGTGGATATTTATCTGGATTGTTGAAGATCAAAAAGGAATTGTACTCAACCAAGTGAGAGAGCAATTCAGACTACTTGAGTTATGAATTTGAAGCATCGACTCACACATTCTGCAAAAGTGTTCCAACTAAATGCCTACTAGGTCTGCCTAGAATCCTACTTTTGTGTTGTGCTTTTGTTATGTTTTAGAAAGATACGGTAATCAGATTAACCCCAGAAAAGCCCACTTTGAGCCAGTCTGTTTTCAGGCCATGTTGCTTGAAGAATACAGCTGCAACCTGCACTCTGCCATCGATCTACAGTTTGTCCACACTCAAAATGTATACCTAACTTAGCTTACATCATTACAGTACATTTTGGTTCTGAATGCTGCAGTGCAACTACCTGCATCATGCAATAAAATAATTGTAGGGCAAATATCATATGCCTTTCTTTCTTATATCACCAGATATGCGGTTTAACAACGTGCTCACACTTTGGGATTTGGGCGTCTTGTTTACTCACTTGTAGTTGTTTGTCGATGGTGATTGATGATGACTGCAACAGCCACAGGTTGATATTATGGCAGGAGTTTGTGTTGTGTGAGTGTAATGGTTTCAAAATAAACGGGGCAAACAAAACAAGAACAGGCTCCAGACATAAACTAAATAAAGGTCTCAAAAAACAGAGAGCGCAGGGTTCAATAAACAATTAATAAAGTACTTTCTTTAAACTGCGCTGTTTGTGCGTTGCGAAAATCTGTATCTCTGGCGTCTTTCCACCTACAGCTGTGGGCCTGTGGCTTAATTAAAGGGAACCATGGTGCCATTTTCCAAGGCAACCAGTGGGGGCGCCATTTAGTCACAAACATGTGAAATCAAGTAAGATGGCTCCTACAATAATTATTGCAAAATGTTAATAACTGAAAAATGTAAGTAACCTAATTTGCTGTAGTTGCAGTTCACTATCTCACTTCTTATTGATTTATGAAATTAATTCACAGTGATTTCCATTACAGCCACCCAGGGTGAGTTTCTTTCCACTTCTAACAATGTGGACTTGGTGATAAGACGAGCGAGAGGGGAAGATATTTCAGGTTTCTGTACACACCTCAGCTTAGAGGTCAAAGTCACGAAACTATGGAAGAGAGAGGTGCTGAACTCTGCAAATTCACTCCGATGAAATCTCATTCATCCTCATGATTTTGACCTGAGATCAGATTCTAAAAATGTCTTCTACATCCTGACAGTTTTCTGAAAAAGTTGTTTCTGTCAGTCGTTCTTCGATTAAAAGAAAAAGCAGACCTACAAGCTCGTACCGGGCCACTCGGTGGCCTGCTATGAGCTTGTAGATCTGCTATTTTTCAATAGCTAAGGTATTACATAATGCAACACCAAAAGGGGTTCCCGCCCAAAATGGGTTAATGAGTTTTTGCATTATGGATGAGACCACGTACAAGCAGTGATTTTTTTTTTTTTTTTACTTGTTTATTCTAGAACTACAAACAATATTTACGGTATTTGTTGAAAAAGGCCAACCTTCATAGTTCTTACTTTAAAACCCTTTTAAAAATCAAATGGTTAAAGAATAAAAAGGCATAAATATAATAAATAATTACATCATAATTAGTTACAGATATGAGGTAAACAAAATATATATCACAGGTGTGGGCACTTCAGCAACATTATTCTACAGCACAACATGAATACAAAAAGACGGGGGTACATCTAGTGAATATAGTGCATGAATAGCATAATTGTTTCGTTTTTTTTTAAACTACTACAGACAAAAAAACAAAACACTACATGCAGGAAAGAAAGGAAGATTACATGTTGCTTAAAGATGGAGTGCCACAATTTTTGTATTTTTCATGTGTCTATGTATGAGGTGACAGTACTTCATTAGACACCCTGGAGTTGTTTTTATGTGCAATGGTGTATTAACTTTGTATTTAGGGTTTCTTCCTGGAGGCTGAACCCTTGACAGTCAAACGGGCCAATGAAGTAAACAGTAATATAGTGACACCACACTATCAGCCCCTCCCCCTTTATAATACAACTACAGCTGTGGGTGCTGCTCAGGGGGGCAGTCAGACAGATATTTTGTGAAGCTACTAAGGAAATCGGGATTTCCTGAAAGTTCATAAGTTCCTGTTGTGGTGCTGTCATTGGGCCCAAAAAAACCCATAGCCCCATAGAATGTATTTGGGCCCAACTTCACCTAGACTGTATTACCTTAATAAACATGGTCATGAATACTTTTTGCTTCCAGTCACTAGTTTAAAGTCTCATTTCTAATATCATAATATTCTTTTTGGAAAATTATGGTCCTATTTATAAAAAATAAAAATAAAGTCGCGCATGTTCTGAGGGGCGTGGCTACCGTTACAGTCTATGAACGGGATCCCCCACCCACTCGAGTCAAAATAAAAACCAACAAAGAAGATGGGGGGAAGTCCCGCCTCGTTGTCTGGGCCAGCCAATGGGCCAGCTGGGCCCAAACGGATCTAGAAAGATGGCGACTTCCATTGCAAGGACTGACAGGCTTCATTTTACGTTCATGTTAGACCCGGGGAACGCTTTGTCCATATTTTTTACAGTCTATGGTGCAGCTTCAGTTCAGGTGGATCACCACCCATCACCGGTGCAGGCTTTAGTTCCGACATACTATTGATCCGAAACCTCAATCCTAACCTAACCCTAACCGCAAGCACGGGAACAGCGCATGTCGGACCATCACTTTTTCGCATCGCATCGCATGTCCCCCCGCTTCTGATCTTCGGTGTGTCGGAAAAGCGTGCGCACCCCCCCCATCACCAGGCATACTTAATGAACTGGTGGGCGTGTCCACATAAAAGCATGATTTTAACAAATACTGTACACTTTTTGGAAAAAGTTCATCCCCCTTATATTGTAATAATATCTGATGATCATGTTTTAGGGTGGAAAAAAATGGTGGCACACCATCTTCAACTGATAAGGCCCCAGTTTTACTTCTCATCTAAAACAAAATGTAGTATATTGTTCAGCTTAGACGTGTTATGTTATGTATAAAAAAAAACAATTATGCAATATGGTTAATCAAATACCAACTGC
This sequence comes from Protomyctophum bolini, assembly GCF_963924005.1. NCBI lineage: Eukaryota > Metazoa > Chordata > Actinopteri > Myctophiformes > Myctophidae > Protomyctophum > Protomyctophum bolini. Next base: position 24,297,480 of record NC_137866.1, read on the forward strand.
AAATTTAGAAAAAATAATTACTGTATAATGCTACAGTGAGGTACTACTAGTACCCTTTACAGCTTGGGTGAATAAATGCAGCAATGTACTGAGTGACAGTCAACAGTCCTCTTCTCAGGTTAGGACATGTAACAAAAGACACAGTGCCACCAAGTGGCCACTGTGTGTATGTGGGTAGAAAAAACCTGCTAAATTCACAAATGTCTACAATTCAACAACCAGGAACTGTGTAGGAGTTAGACAAAGACAGACACAAGACAGTGCCCACACACACCCACAGTCACACACCCACACACACACCCCCAGTCTCACACACACACACACACACACACCCAGTCTCTCTCACTCACTCACACACACATACACACCCAGTCTCTCTCACTCACACACACACACACACACCCCCCCAGTCTCTCTCGCACACACACCCCCAGTCTCGCACACACACACACACACACACACACACACACACACACACACACACAGCATCATAGGTCAGGTGGAAGAAGAAGAAGAAGAAGAAGGAACGCGGCCGCCGAGCCGATGGATCAGGTGTCCATGGGCGGGGGGAGGGGCTCCTTGGAGTGGTCGTTGTACATGAAGGTCTGCTCGATGTTGAAGTCCGCCGGCAGGTGGTCCTTATGCACCTCCATGTGCGACGACACCATCTTCAGCGTGGAGAAGTAGAGGCCGCAGGCCGTGCAGCGGTACATGAGCGCGCCGGCGTGCGTCTTCAGGTGGCAGATCATGGTGGAGCGGCCGCGGAAGAAGCGCAGGCACACCTTGCACTGGTACGGCTTCTCGCCGGTGTGGATGCGCAGGTGGTACGTGAACTCGCCCGAGTGCGCGAAGCGCTTGCCGCAGTAGCGGCAGCGGTACCACTTCTCGCGCGCGCCGCACGCCGCCGCCGCCCCCCCTCCGTCCAAACCGCCGCCCCCATTGGTCAGGAGCCCCATGGGGAAGCCCGGCGGCCCCTGTAAGAGTTTATCGGACAGACCGAAGCCGCCCATCCCCCCGCCCCCCAGGCCAAAACCCAGGTTGGTCATTTTCACCAGGCTTCCTCCGCCGGCCTCCCGCGGAGACGACGACGACGACAAGGGGGAGCCTTCCAGGATCTGGTCGGCTCGCCGCTTTCCCAACCAACCCTGGCCCCCCCCCGCCGCGCCGTTCCCTATGGACTCCGTGGTGTGCAGGCCGAGGTGGTACTGGAAGGCCGACGAGGAGCGGAAAGTCTGCGGGCACAGGAAGCAGCGCATCTCTTCCGCTTGGTGCGCGGCGGCGGCGTCCGCTCCGGCTTTATTGAAGCCCTGCTGCTGCTGCTGCTCCCTCTCCTTCGCCGCCGCCTCCTCGGCGTGCAGGGCCATGTGCCGGTCGAGCTGGGAGCGCTCCAGGAAGCCGTGGGCGCAGTGGGGGCAGGAGTAGACGGCCAGCGAGAGGTGGTTGAGGGCGTGCCACAGGAGCGAACACAGGGTGAGCTGGGGGAGGTGGCACACGCCGCAGCTCAGGGACTGGGCGCACACGTGGCTGAGTAGGTGGTCTCTCACAGTCTGGGGGGAGAGGGTCGAAGAGCACATGAACACACACAAACGATGTTGCACACAGAACACGCAAACTGGTACGGAACTCTGGCGGAAGAAGGGTTCCCTTGGTTCTTTTATTCAATTACAGCTTTGGAGCTATATTGGTATGAAACAAACATACTGTATTACATCGCCAAAGCAGGTTATCTTTGAGGGGCGCTAGCTCCTCCTATATTGAGCTATTAGTGTAGTTTTCGTCATAGGCAAACATTAAATTCCCATTGATAAATGAATGGGGCGGGGCGGGCAAACGGTTGTCTTCTTAAAGTGAGTGTGTATGCTGGCCCCTGGAGCTGGGGTTTATGCTAACAGCTAGCGGTAGAGATAAGAGTTAAGTGCTTTGGATAAAGGCCCTATATAAATGCATCATTTATTTCAAAACTTGGCATTATATTTATGAATGTTTTAGGAAATCTTTATTTAAAAAAATGAAAGCTGTATTGGTAAAGAACTAGTAATACCGGAGAACCATGAGGTCCCAATTTAGAAAGCATCCGCATACAGGTTTTTATCCAGGCCTATAAACGTGAATCCAAAAGAGAAGTGTCTGATGTATACAAGGCCTTAGCCCTGAAACATGGCTGTCATAATCATGACAGTCACTCATGACGCAACTGCAGCCACTTTTACGCAATCGTCCACATTTACAGAGCAAACGTTTACGTAAACATTCAGATTTCAAATATAAAGTACTCACCACGTGTGCCACGGGTGTTAGAAATGTGCTGGTACAGCGATTAGCACTGCTGCATTCCACGTTGTTTAATAAAAAGGCGAGCACCACCGGCTATTTTTCTCAAACGGGGTGCGTTCGGAAAACTCACAGTTGACCGGGAGCGCACTCGACTATTAGTTTAGTTTGTATTGGCAGTGCGGTCAGCATGCCTATATCGAACACACCCAGTGTATCAGAATGCAACACACCTCCCGACCGATAGGGGTGTGTAGTTGAAAGGGGTGCGTAGTTGAAAGCATAATGGCAAAAAACTGCTCGGATTTATTAAACAACGCGGAATGCAGCAGTGCTAACACCCCTGGCACACGTGGTGAGTACTTTATATTTGAAATCTGAATGTATATATACACGTTTATATTGCTCTGTAAATGTAGTGATCGCGTAAAACAGGCTGCAGATGACGCTCGTGAAGTACGAGTGTTACGTGAACCATGGCTAACAACTAAGGCAGCGGTGGCCGAACGGTTTGCGGAGCGGTCTTGATACCGGAAGGTCGCCAGTTCGAATCCCCGGACCAGCACGTTAAAATGACCACTGCTGAAGTGCCCTTGAGCAAGGCATTGAACCCCTACCATGAAATGTTCTATGAGCAGGGTGTGGCTGTAAACAAGCATCTCGAGCTTAGTCTACTTCCCTGGGTAAACAAAGACCTTTGCTTTGCTTCTTCAGGACTAACTCCACAGAGTACATTAAAACTAATTGGGGGAAAAAGAGTTGGAGATTACCATCACTACAGATGAGTGGGAAAATGTGTGTAAAACCCAATGTACGTCCACCAACCCAAGAATGTGGAGGGAATTCTGTTGGAAGAACCTAATGAGAACACCTTTAAATCAAGGCAACTCAAAACAGAACAGCCATGCTGGAGACAGTGTGGCCACAAGGAGGATTCTGAAAATATTGGCAGGATATCCATTCCACCATGGATTATTATTTTTAGGGAATAGTCCTGAAGAGTTTCTAACACAAATATTTAATCAAGATACTAAGAAAGCAATCACATGATGCTGGTACCCACCAACCAAAAACAATTGGATGGACATTACTGGGGAAATATACATCATGGAAAAACTAACATTCATACTCGGACTACAAGAGGATATGTTTTACAAAAGGTGGGATCTCTTCCTTTAGGCCCCCAATATTGTATTTGTAGATTGTGTTGATCTGTAATATTATCAACACAATCTACAAATACAAATTTGACAATAAAGGGCTGCATTTTTCATATAGTATATGAAAAATGGAGCCCTTTGTTCCCTTGGGGTTTTTTCGTCAAGTTTTTGTCTTTGTACCGTTTTGTTTCATTCTATGCAGTGTTGTTTTCCTCGACTAAAAAATACATTTTTCTTTCGTCGACTACCTTTTTTCACTGACGAAAACTAAATGGAAACTAAATGAAAACTAAGCTATGATGACTAAAACTAAGACTAAATATACTGGCGATAGACTAAAATGTTAGGAAGGGACTAGTGGACATGAGATCCAGTACAAGTCATTTTATACTTGGTTGCATGCTGAAAATAGCAGATCTACAAGCTCACAACACGTCGCAGCGCTTCGCGTTGTGAGCTTGTAGATCGGCTATTTTCGACTAAATCAACTGTAGATTTAGTCGACTAAAATCTTATGACATTTAGTCAACAAAAACAAACACTAAAACATTCCAGGTGACTAAAATGTGACTAAAACTAAGTAAAAAATATTCACGACTAAAACTGAAATGAGTGCCAAAAACACCACTGATTCTATGTCCTTTTTGCTGTGCTCGTTTTCTTTTTCTTTTCAATAAGAATTAAGTGAAAAAAAAAGAGAAAAGCATCCACCACATGACTATATTTTATGCCGTGCATTAGCATTAGCACAAGATAAGCCAAAGTCAAAGTTACTGACTTTGTATGACAGATATGATTGAAAATGTCAAGGGTCTGCATGACCTCTGCTTCCGGCACACTATTTTCCTCTGCAAACACAATCTGAAAAATACGAGCAGTGGTTACTGCCAAATAGAAAACCTAGGGCTATTTTGAAAAGCATTTTTGAATAGTTCAACTAGCCAATCTACATTGACACGTTGTGAGCTTGTAGACTCGCCATTTTAACTATTCAAAAATGTTTTGCAAAATAGTAAAAAAAAGGCAAAGGTAAGTTTAGGGATACTGGGGTTTAGCGGTGACGAAAATGGAGCCCCTAGTCTTAGTAGGACTTAGTTCAATTGAGCGTCCTGAATTTTTACCCAAACTTGCTGTCACAACTCACAATATGAATTTATAATTTCCAAGGTAAACTATAATATAATATATATAATGGTATAACTCCATTTGCACAGGACTAGTATTATCAGATGACCTCTGGGGTTTGCCGAAATATGATTTAGGTTTACATTTTATTACAAAAATGATGGGCATGATGGCTGATTTGCGTGGGCTTAAGATGACAAACGACTGCAATTATTCCAAATGACCAGAGGTCCCTAGTACTCCCTACAGCCCTAAAGCTGTATTAGGGAGACAAATTCACTAACCTGGAGGTCCTTGGCGAGGGTTTTGCTGCACACCGCGCACTGCAGCTCGGGTCCCAGGCTCTGGCCGGCTCCCGTGAGCGCCCCCTGTGGCAGCGTGTAGCCGGCGGCCGCGTTGCGGCGATGGCGCAGCAGCTTGTTCTGACTGTAGAACTGGAGGTGACACATGTCACAGGAGAAGAGCTGCACGCCGACATGCAGCAGGGCGTGGCCGACTCCGGCGGCGTGGTCCGAGAACGAGGCGCCGCACACGCGGCAGAGGCCCGTCTCCGTCAGGTGGCTCTCGGCGTGGGTCCGGAGAGCGGCCGGGTCGGCCGGGAGAGGCGCGGCGCAGGCCTTGCACGACCCCGCGCTCCCCGTCACCTAGAGAGGAAGGATGTTAGTGGATGTATTCAACACTGTCGTTTCTGTCGAGCGGTCATCTGGTTCTACATTTTGTCAAAATCCACACTGGGACAGCGTGAGCATGAAGCACATTGTAACCCGGAAAGCAGCCTGATTTGATTAAAATCCAATAGTGAGCATGTTTTATTGACCTATACCGTATTTCATATTCTTTTATTAATCCTTTCAAAATGTATGTTTATTTACTGTCACACAAAGAAAGTGTTAATAAAAAAGAAAAGAGAAGGGAATTATATTTAATTATTGACGACGTTTCAAGCCAAGGCTCTTCATCTGCTCTTCATCCGGTCAAAATGAGTGTGCGGGTTCCCTTCTCTTTTCCACCATGTCACTTTTTGAACCCAGCACCTCCACGAAGTGACGTTACCCATGTTTTAAATGAAGAGTTTGTACTTCTGCCCTCTGGGAGAAGATACAAAGAACCAAAGTGGAAGTACATCAGATTTAAATAAATCGTTTGTACCAGCATCAACTAAGATGTCGAAAGAGGCTCTGAAACAGCAGTAACTGTGTGAGGCTAGATTATCCACATCATGTGTGCAATTGTGTAATGTTGTGTCTTCCTCTGTAATGTATTTTTGCGAACGCAGTGATTGCGAACGCAGTGAGCACTAACTATGAGACCTAGCAGATCATGTCTGTCTGTCTGTCTGTGTGTGTGTCTGTCCCGCATAACCATATAAGGAGTCCCCAAAGCAGCTATACGTCCAAATATGGAGTGTGTTGCATCAATCACAAACAAATCACTCAGCTCCATATATGGGCATAGTGTTGTTTTATGTGTGGCTGTAGCCGGGGTGAAACTAAGCCCAAGACAAATTTCCCTTGTGGACATTAAAGTTTACCTTGACCTTGATGTGCGTATTTTTATACTATAGTTTCTTAATTAAAAAAAATAAAGAAATAACATTACCTGGACGCGGGAGTTGGCGCCGTTTCCGTTCTCCACACAAACGAGGTCGTCTTCGTCGTCGTCGTCCTCCTCCTCCTCTTCCATGTAGTTCTCGTCGTCGCTCAGCTCAATGATCTCGCCGGCCAGCTGACCCCACGGCTCGTCCTCTTCAGTGCCCTCGATCACCCTGCACTCCTGTAGGGGGTCTCGCTCCTCGTCATCATTTTGCCCCCCTTCTACCTCCCCAAACATGAGCCTTTTGTCCCGGGTCACATCCACTGCCGCGCCTCCCTCCGCCACCCCACCCTGCTCGGACGCCCCGACCCGTAAGCAGGCTAGTGGGTCTCCCGATGAGGAGGATGCCGTCGGGGTGCTGCAGGCGACCTCTGGCCCACGCCGAGCCGAAGGATCGGCAAAGGAGCAGGAGTCAGAGGGCACGGGGACGGCACTCTGAGCCAGGGGGCTGGTGGTCATGCCCCCGCAAATAGCCATCCGTCCGTCCCCGTCTCCGCAGATCCCCCCGACGCCGTCGCCTACCTCATGTTCCCCCTCCTCCTCCTCCTCCCCCGTCTCAGTCTTCAGCTGGGGGAGGAGCGCAGGGAGGCACGGAGGCAGGACTCTGTGAGGCTGGCTTTTAATAGCCAAAAGGCCGTGTTCTCCGGTCAGCTGGCTCTCGGCCGTGATCTGCCCGCCGTAGCCCACGTGAGACTGGACGTCTTCCGTCTTGAGGTGCTGCAGCGACAGAGCGGCAGAGTTTTGGTTCATCTCCAGGTCTCTGGGTGTCCTGTGCTGGAGGAGGAGGGGGGAGTGTGCGGCGGCCGGGGTGGGGGCGGCCGACGACGACAGGGAGGAGCAAGAGGCCGCGGACGAACACGCGGACAGCGCTGACACGGAGACCGCGGCGGGCGCATCGGCGGCCATGTTGGAGTCCAGGCCCAGGTCTCCGCCGGCGGTGCCGATTGCTTTGCAGTTTGTCGTCACCGACGAGGCCTGCATGTCGGGGAACGTGGCGTGGCAGGCCTTCACCAGCTCACTCACGCCCAGCCGCTCGGCCAGCTCGTACAGCACCCCGACGTCGATCAGGTCGGTCACGATCTCCCCCGTGTAGATGAACGTCAGCACCTTCTCGAAGCTGGCCGGGGAGATGAACTCCAGGGAGAAGGCGGTGGCGGCGGTGGACGAGGAGGACTGGGCCCGCGAAAAGAGGCTACGGAAATACGCTCCGGCGCAGCCCAGGAGGGCGCGGTGGGCCGAGAAGGAGCGGTTGCCCACCTGCAGGAACACGTCGCAGTACATCCTGGACTGCCGGCAGCGGTTGAGCTCAGACAGGAGGCCAGCGGCGTGGCCGGGGCCCTGCAGCCGGATCCTCATACCCGCTGCTGCTGCTGCGGCAGGCCCTGACTGTGGACGACATGAAACAGCAAGGATGTCATTCAATTTGCAATGGAACAACATTATAGACTTGTTGTGTGTCACAGTGGCGTATCCAGGAATTACGTTTTGGGGCAGACAAGATGTGTTAATTGTCGCCTCACAATCGTAGCACTAAAAGGTTTTCAAAGAGATATACCTGCCAGACGAGTAGGATACAACAAACTACAAAGGCTGAAAGGCATGCATTTACATTCCAATGGGTGATATTGAGGGTCGCGCTCTACCGCAACGGCCAAACAGCTGTCCATTAATAGTTCTCAGGTCTTGTTTTTGTCCTCTTTTTTTCTCATTGTATGGATTTCGGCCACGCCAGAAATGGATTTGGACAGGCGGACGCCTGCCCTCGCCTTATTGTAGATACGCCTCTGGTGTGTCATATTCATGCATGTGTATATATATATACTAGAATTTCGTGCGCGCTACGCGCGCACTCATCCCAGAGCGACTTTGCCACGCACTATGGGAAGAAATAAATGGCGGGAGTTGACTCCACATGTAGTAACGAATGGGTTATTGGAAATGTACCATTGTTTTGTCCTGAATATTTCCACAGCCTAAGTACTAAAGGATTGTGACTGTGGGACAGACATACAGTCTGACATACAATAGGCTACACGTGTGCACAGTGAATAAACAATGACCTATATGCCCAGAGTTCTTAAATTAACATAGTTGGATTTTAACAGAAAGACAATGCCATAAATCAGTCAAAGTAAGTGACAGACTCAACAGTAGCACACAGCATGCAAGGCAGCGATGCATGCATGCAAACATGTTTGTCCAGCTGAGATTTAGTGTCTCCATCTCTCTGTGGAAGAGGTTGCACATGACCTGTACGGCCACACTGAGGCGCTCCAACACAAACACAGACACAAAACAACACCACGCTGTTTGTCCAGTTGACCCAAATCAACACCAATACCTAGCCTGTTTGTCCAAAACACAGTATCTGCTGGCCACGTGTCTACTTCGCCACAACCTAATGTTAGTAACAAATGTAGGGGAGAGCCGCCAAGGTTGTAACGCTTCACGGTTGTAACATGGACGTTATATCTTGATTGGTCAACGCCACCATGACGCCATCGCGTCAGTATGTGTACAGCAACGTACTCTACGTGGCCAGGAGTTTGAAGTTTGAAGTGTTTACCTTCAAAATGCGTCTAATTTTACACCTGGAGTATATGTGTGGTACAATTTTTGTCTTTGGTGTTGGTGAATAAAAATCCACATGGATGTGTTCATGCTTATGTTCTTCATTAGTTTGCATCGTGTTTAGACGGAATTCACGTTCATTCTGGTCTGTAAGCAACTGCAAAGAAAACTTGCAAAAGCGGGTCATTTGTAACATGTGTTACAAATGGTCCGCTTCCATTCAATGCCATTATATGTAATATTTACATATTTGACATATTGGCCAATATTATATGTTCTGAAATGGTATTGTATCGTGTAGTGTATTCTGAAATTAGTTTAGGGTTGTATAACGTTGTACAACTCAATCAATCAAACGTTTGTTTAATCAATGTATTGCCCCATTGAAAAAAAAGAAATGGCCAAACTGGTACTGGTACACCCGATACTATTTAATATTTCCCTTATGTTTGATACATTTTCTTATCACATCCATGGTATGAAAACAATGCTAAGGAGTTGCTTCAATGAAATGTAATTGCTTTAAGCTGAGAACGATATGTTTAATGGTGTTTTTTAGCGTTGTTACATTTATCATGCATGCCGTTACAATTGATCCGATATGCGCAGCAAATGTAACACTGAAACAGCGTCCACGTTCGGTTGAATAACTCCCGACCTGTTTTATCAAAAAAATAACTTGAAGTGGTTTATGGTAGCTGACATGTGTAGGTCCGTTGCCTGAAAATATTACATGTGTAGCTAAACGGATCTCTGAGTAAAAGAATGAAACGTGCAAAATGTTACATCCTTGGCGGCTCTCCCCTATTAGTTTACTCACAGCACAGCACCGTCACTCCTGTCAGTTATTTCGTCCTAATAACGTGAAGTGGTTTATGGTAGCTGACATGTGTAGGTCCGTTGCCTGGAAATATGACATGTGTAGCTAAAGGGATCTCTGAGTAAAAAAATGGAACGTGCAAAATATGTTCTAAAATTGTATTGTATTGTGTAGTGTATTCTAAAATTAGTTTAGGGTTGTATAACGTTGTACAACTCAATCAATCAAACGTTTGTTTAATCAATGTATTGCCCCATTGAAAAAAAAGAAATGGCCAAACTGGTACACCCGATGCTATTTAATATTTCCCTTATGTTTGATACATTATCTTATCACATCCATGGTATGAAAACAATGCTAAGGAGTTGCTTCAATGAAATGTAATAGCTTTAAGCTGAAAACGATATGTTTAATGGTGTTTTTTAGCGTTGTTACATTTATCATGCATGCCGTTACAATTATTCCGATATGCGCAGCAAATGTAACACTGAAACAGCGTCCACGTTCGGTTTAATAACTCCCGAGCTGTTGTGTGTATTGCGTGGTTAAAAGGCCGTGTGTTTGTGTTGTAAACAACTCATGTTATGTCTGCGCACACTGTATGTTGCTATGGCTGCTGACGTTAGCATGTGTGCTATCAGGCAAAAGCTGAGATAGATATGCAACTACTACTGGGGAAAATGCCATACAAAACACAACACCTAATTTCGGAATGTTATTGTGACCTATTGAGCACAATCAGACCATCATGATTTGCTTGCTGGACCTATAATTAATTTATTAGCATTAAATGTCCACTCGCCCATCCAAAAGAAAAGCAAGATGGCTGCGACAGATTGTGAGCGCGACGGACTACGGAGGCCAGGAGGAACAGAGCTGGTGACGTAAGAGGCAGGCAGTGTTGCCAGGTTTGCGAATTGTAAGCGAGTTGCAGTGTATGCAAGTAGCGTGGTTAAATTCCTTGTTTCTCGGCGTGTTGTGGCACCCGTTTATCTGCTGGCTCGATCGTGATTTTCATAAAAGTAATATTTGCAGAGTAACTAAGAAACTTGAACGGCTAAAAAATAGGCTATGTCAGTTCGGGGAGGGTGGCGAATTTATTTTGCATATAGAGATGTGTGGTGAAAGTGTGGTTCGGTCGGAGATAGAGCATGAAGAATGAGTATGGGTACACCTTTTCACTTGTATAGTAGATATAGTATGGCAACTCTGCTTATTATAACTGAAGTTATATAATATAGCTATACTAATATATACAGTATATATATTGTATATATATTAGAAGTTATATAATATAACTTCTGTTTCTCGTCACCGTTACTTTCCAGCGCAATAAACTCTTAATAAACTCTTTGTTCGTCTTCTGATGAATTGAAAAAGGTGGACCCTGTTGTAAACAAGTGTAATGCAGTGTGTCGTCCACAGTAACAGTCTTTGTATTGAGTTGTGCTTTCATGTGAAATGTACCCATTCTGCAAACTGTTAATAAATACTTCAATCAAACATTAGAAGACTTTCTATCACCTGTTAAATACGTACGGTACACATCCACTCCACATGCTGCGAACATTTGGAACCATTATGTAGAAAAGTTCGGTCAGATTATAGAGATTTCTCAATCATGCATGTTGACAAATTAAGTTTAACATCGTTAGTTTGACAAATAACAATTGACAGTGATAATAAAGGCAAGCATAAAATAAAAACGTTACATGAGAACTCTATTATAATGCTAGACTAATTAGATTTCTCGTTTCGATATTAAAATCAAACGCTCATTGAGGACAATGCCCGTCGGTTTTTAAGATAAATTATAAAAATGTCTTACCCATAGAAAGCTGTGTTTTTAGTTTAGGCAAACAGAACACTTGTCTCTGTTATTTTTTTTTATTGAGAAGCAAACGTTTGTCGCACATGTATGACGTAATATCACCAAAAAATACAGTTTGGGCGCCACCTACTGTCTGGATGACTAAACAGTCATCCAGTCATTTGGGGGGAGGGAAGGGGTGCAAATAAAAGGCCAATAATATTCATAATGATAATTACAAAATTTATTCAGATTACCATTTCCTTTAGCTCACCCGGTCTAAGGTGATAAATGAGACTCATTCAACACACTATGAAACATCATCATGGTTCAAATTCATGGGTGACCTTCACAACATTGACATGAATAATAAAAATGTTGTTGCCTCATCTAATGCCATGATCTTTATTTAGGCTATTCCAGATAATTCTCCACAAATAGGCATACATAATCAGAATATTGTTTTGTATGTTCTTGACATGGTACGAGTAGGCCTATAGGAAATTATAAAAGACAATGAAAAAACAATATGACAATCATATGTTTCCAAAACTACCAGTAAGAAATAATTTACAAAATCGAGTCTTATACCATTTCTGACTTTTAAGTTGTACGTCCATTACAGATTTTAACATTAAGTATGCAGCAGGTACATTTACAGTATATTTACGTCATGTCTTTACTCTGGGAGAATAACACTGACATATTTCATACAGTATTTCAACCATTCAATTTTCTAGACTAAGCAGAATTTCATAATTATTTCAGTTGGTCTATCACTGATATTTTTTATATTGGCCATCTTTGACCATTGCACTGTAGCAACAGGCACACATAACTAACAACATGACATACTGTATGTTTATACTTTATTTGCAAAGACAAAGAAGAATAACTGTTTTGGTCCAGTGACAACAAATATTAAAAAATAAAAATAAATCACCCTCTCAAACCACTCGCAACAATGAGCGCACACCCAAAACAGTTTGCTCTATTCATTTTTCACTATCTGACAACTTGTTGTCGGTTATTGCACTTCTTTAGGAGGAAGTGGAACGTGTGTGTGAGATTTTAACGTACTGTATATACTGTAATTACTATGGACAGCTACAAACGTCTTTTTGAGTCCCTTTTGAGTCAATGACAGCACACGTTTGAGCAATATTATCTATCAACAATTTGAATGAATATTGCTTTTCAATTGTTTGATATGTTGTTCAGGCTCCTGTGACAATACAATTACTGTACATAGGATGTTATATAGTCCCCTTCCCCATTTCCCACAGTCAAGATTTTCTTTTATTATTATATCTACACAAAGTCAACGTTTTCGCATGTTGACACCAGTTTCTGTGCAGACGGCATTTTCAGTTCAAACTACGTGCGCTTCCGCGTGGAACCGGTTCGACCCAGACTGGCAGTGCTGGACCGGCGAGCGAGAACAGGTGTGGCGGCAGTGGTAGGGGAGGTCTCGTTAGGGCAGCCATGTTGAAGCAGTATGTCTGCACAGCCTTTGCTCCCGGTTTTCTTTGCCATCATCAAGGCTGTCTGGCCTTGGTCATCCTTTGCCTTCACGTCGCTTCCATACTGCAGGGAGAAACGTTCGATTAGTTGAAAATGTGTCAGCATCAGCAATTATAATGGTGTGTCTATTACAAACATGCAATCTGGATTTTTGTTCACGTCTAACTTCACGTGCGTACGTGCGTATATGTATGTATATTATATGTACTATCTACCGGCTGCGGATGGAGTTTTTTGTCTGTTTGGCACATTGTTTATTAGCATGCTGTTTGTTTTTAAACTGTGTACTGAATGTCTGTCCACTTTTAGATGTCTGGCTCGATTGAAATAATGTAATTAGATTGATTGAATTAGCAATTTATTGATTAACCACTTAAAAGTTTAAGTGTAATCAATAAATCACTGAAATTCAATGGGTCTTAAACCATATACCGGTACTTAGTTCACGGACTCCCAAGGGCCCTATACTTTATAGTTGACTGGATTCCCAAGGGCTCTACACTAGAATTTACAATTACAATTTAGGCATTTAGCAGACGCTCTTAATCGAGAGCGACTTACAGTAAACACTAAATATCTTATGTGAAAATAGCGATACACACACACACACACACACACACACACACACACACACACACACACACACACACACACACACACACACACACACACACGTTTTGATTGGAATCGTTTTGATTACTGTATGTTAAGCTTGTCAGTGTGCATTTGTATCTGTGCCCATATTGCTACTAAGTCAGGGGTGCACTAGCAAAAAAAGTTGAGAATTTCTGTACAGGAAATTTACCAATGACTTTCCTCTTCCAATCTATCCTCACTGCACCCTCTGGGAAAAACTATAACAAAATACAGAGGCTGAAAATATGATAGATAGATAGCACTTAGATAGCACTTTATGTAGACTTAGATAGTATTTTAGACAGACTTATAGCTCGTTACGTAGACAGCACTAGAATTGCATTTTATGTGTCATAGCACTTTATAGTACACACGTATATTGTATAATATATAATTTAGTATAGTATGTATAATTGACATAGATACTCCACTGTTACGTTCTTAGTTTATACATGATTCATGATAACTACTTTTTATATTATGTGATGTATGCCATGCTTTTGTTTTTGCTTAATGTAAGTCGCTCTGGATCAGGAGCGTCTGCTAAATGCCTAAATTGTAAATTGTATGAAGAAACTAGAAACAAAAGTGAACTCACCCAGACGAGCAGCTGCGTCATGACCGCGTCTCCCAGCTGACACGTTGCGTGCAGGGCCGTGCGAGGCCACAAAGGAGGTCCGGTGGGGTGAGCGTTGATCTGTTCCTTGGTGCTGTGGGCCAGGAGGAGCAGCAGCCTGGGCAGGTCTCTATCGGTCACGGCGGAAAGCAGCCACGCTGACATGTTGCTGCCGGAGCCGCCGGTGGTGTCCTCTGCTGTGTGCTGCTGGACAGCCACACCTGTGGCCAGCGGCGCCACAAAGACCCGCTGCTCATACTTGGCACGGATCCACGACTCTCTCTCCTCACTGCCGGGGGGGGAGGGGGGGGGAGGCACAGGGGGGAGAAGTGCAGGGACAAATTAGCCATTTGGCGAAAATGTCGCGCGCACGCGCGCTATGGGGGCCCTGCAAATATTACCGGCCCAGGGGCCCTCATGGGGGTTAATCCGTCCCTGGAGAAGTGATCACACATATGCACATACATACAGTACACATGCGCACAGCCATGCATAAGAACAAAGCCATTACCAGTACTTATAAGAGTGTGCACCCATAGCTGTGCTTAGCAATGTCACAGAGAGACAGGAAGATTGAAAAAGGTGTCTGAAAAAGTAAAAGACACGTCAGAGCTCTCCAGGACAGACAACACCTCTGGCCTGCGCTTCAAGGGGCTGCCCCCGACCAACGGACTGATATGATCGAATCCGAATTTGTGAAATAACTGGTCGTATATCTGATTTTATCCATGTCATTTGCTGTTCATATTCATATCACGTGGACCCATTCGTTTTGGGAGATGTATCCCGGTAGCCTAATCATTAAAATATGCTATTTCTTAAGGTCCCATGACTTATGTTTGCAGCCTGTTTATTGGACTTTAGATAACCTTTGAACTCAGTACCGACGCATCAGCAGTGCATGCACATACATACAGTACACATGCGCACACCCATGCATATTCCAAGAAGAACACATGCACGATCAGGGATGCGTACTCCCTAAAACCCCTCCCTGCGAGGACGATGCCAGATGTTTCATAATCAGCAGAATAGTAAATCAAGGGACATTATCCTATACATACTAGTATTCATACTTGGCTGATCAAAACATAAATACACAAAAGATTAACTGCATTTATGGGGGATATTTTTATAGCGCTTTTCCAAGTGCTCAAAGCGCTTTACAATGGTTCATTCATTCATACATTGGGAGGTGAAGCGGCCTCACTTCCCACATTCACACACCAATGGTGGCGAGCTCACACACCGACCGACTCATTGGAGGCAATGTAGGGTTCAGTGTCTTGCCCAAGGACACTTCGACATGTGGACAGGAGGAGGAGCCGGGATTCGAACCGCCGACCCAGGGATCATTGGACGACCTGCTCTATACCTCCTGAGCCACAGCCGCATATATAACAATATGTTATATGTTACTGCCTGGGACTCACCGAGTGGCATTGGGCAAGGGCTTTGTCCTGCCCTGGGTGCAGCTCTCCCAGATGCTGTTAGCCATATGGTTGCCGATGGCGGCCAGGACCTGCGTGAGCTCGTCTGGCCAGTCGTCCAGGTCCAGGGACCGGACGCGAGACAGGTGGGTGCCCAGGTTCCTGTGGATCCCCGAGCACTCGATGCAGATCAGCGCGCCCAGGTTGAGGCTGGCCCAAGTGGGGTCTGGGACAATGGCGACAGCACAAAAACAGAAGAGGACAAGTATACACACATTTTTTGGTTATGATAGAGGGAAATCTTGAATCTTCCTTTTGGCACAGCATCAGAGGAGAGAGACTGATAGAGGGGTAACAAGACAACTCACCCCGTTTCTGTTTTCTTCCCAGAATTCTCCCCCAGTGAGGGGTGGGAGAGGCTGGACAGCAGACGGCTGGACTTTGAATTTCTCTAACTATAAACTTTCATGACAGCAGACAGCCTAAGTACAAATATAATTTATGAAAAGCTACTACAGTGAAGTTGTTGTAGGATGTGTGGGGATTATCTGACGAGGTACCATTTTTTGAGTGGGAAAAACCTTACATAACTAAATAATACTAAATTGTTTATAGGGTCAATATAAGTAAAATAATATTGCCTTTCCACAGGAGTATCTTTTTATATTTTTCCAAAAAGAATACAAACAGCCAATAGCATATTACAAAGTTATCCCCCTCACTGGTGAAAATTCCGGGAGGAAAAACGGGCAAGCACCGGGGTGAGTTGTCCAGTATTCGATAGAGGTGATTGGATGGGATCTGTAAGAACTCACTTGGTGCTTCGCAATCCACACACTGACTGTTTCCCTTTGCGTTGCGGATAGCTTGTAATGCTACTGCTTCGTTATGGCTGCTCCTCCGTGCCTGCAAAGTCACACGCGCACACAGACACAAAAAACACACACACTTTATTTACATTCACACGTATCGACATATATATCGGCAGGACACAAAAGAAGAAATATGCAACTACTCAAAATACATATATTTTTTCTATACAGTATAAGAATATGCACATACAAGACATCATGATTCATCACATACACCTGTTGCATTTTCCATTTCCTTACTATAACAATATATCAATATGAAGACTCTCAGACTATATTTAGAGTGTTCTTGAGCAAGATACTGAAACCCCTAAGGTTGGTGCCTTGCATGGTTTTCTGTGCCACTAGTGTGTGAATGTGCGTGTGAATGGGTGAATGTAACGCTCATTGTAAAGAACTTTGGATAAAAAGGTGCTACAGCACATACATTTACCATGTGCATCAGACAGTGAATGATGCACAGTGCTGAGTGAATTCTGACTGAGTGACAGGTGATGATTTACCTTGTTTCTGCCACTCTCGCAGGACTGCAGGCTGGCCAGAATCTGGCTCTCAATAGCCACCACCCAGGAGTCCCTGTCCTCCAGACTCTGTGCCTCAAAGTGCCACGTCTGCCCCGTGAATGATACTATGATGAAGTCTGCATTCTCCTCGTCTGCAGGGACATGGGCAAGAAACCCAGCTAAAATGTGGTGCTTATACAGTAATAACAACTTTATTGTGACATCGTACAATTACAGATGTTGGTGGGGTAAATTAATTTATTTCGTTCAAGATTTCATTTCATCTCAAAACTTGGTTTAGCGTTTTCGCTAAACCAAGAATACAAGTCACCTCGCGGTACAAGTGTGGGGCCACTCGTCCTTTATGAGGCCATATGCACAAGTATTCTTTTATTCTCTCAGTGATAACACAGGTTGGTTGGTTCTGTATTGCAGAAGAAAATGAAATGAGATTGAGAAAAGGAAATGAGATTGGTTTCAAATGTAAAGTGCGTTATAAATAAAATGTATTATTATTATTATTAGAAGGCGGAAGCGCAGCCCCATTTTATGCACTCGCGCTGAGCACGCGCGCCGCGTCATCACGCAAAGGGACCTCGTGAGTTTATATGGACACATTTATCTGTAATAAAGAATAATCAGGATGATTCTCACTAGCGTGTTCTGAGCAAAACATTAAAGTTAAAATAAGAAAAAGAATAGAAAAGGAGCAAAGTGAAATAACAGGAAGGTGCAGTCAAATCAAGTATACAATGTCCAATACACATTGGAATTTGTATATAAAAACAACAGCAATGGATAAATAAAGTTACGGTACACAGAAATGCAGTGTTAATTAATAGTAACTTACAAAATCACACCCATGGGAAGTTTGGGGAATCATCCATTCAACAATGGGGATTTGTGTAGGACAGAAATAGACGATTTGCTCGTCTACATATGACCTACATTCTCCATTCATTGTCAATGGGAATTCAATGTTTGTGTAAGACGAAAATCTTAGTTGAATATAGGAATATTGAACAGAACAGAGTTGTACTTAAAAGAACAACGTAAAAGTTGACGCATATGGAAATGGAACAGCGGGAAGAAATCTCTGTTATTATGATGATGTGAAAACAATCATTATATGAACTACTCGTATGTCGTATGTAACTATGCCAGGCACAACAAAAAAGGGAAACTAAATCATAGAACAATGGAAATGAATAACAAGCGGATTCATCACCATCAGCTGTTTACCTGTCTTATTAATGTTTCTCAAGCTACCAAAGCTCTTTAATTTCCACATTTTGCGCTTTGCTGCAATAGATAGATAAGCAAAAGGAGCAGAAAGGAAGAGAAAGAGAGAAAGGCAAATGCGAGGGTTGAGAACAAGCAGTAAAGACATTGTAAATAGATTTATATCAGAGCAGGAAGAGACGAAGGTACAGTAGCTACACGAGAAGACATACAGTTTGCTATTATGATTATAGACAATCCATATATTTTCTTAATATATCAAATTATATTTCCCATACACTGTTGTCCAGGCTCCAGGGTATTTAGACAATCATTGTATCATACAATGATTATATTTTTTAAATGGTAATATTAATATTTTTTGGCATGTCATTATTATTTAAGATTGACATTTTCTTTATTGAAAAATTGTGAAAATAGCGTGTGTGAGCTCATAGTGTGAGCTTGATTTGATTTGATTTATTTGGATGTTATGTTAAAAAAGTACAGCACATGAAATATATGCTTTCACTCAGATAACACAATAGTGACAATACACTTGTGATCCATAGTGATCCTTTTAAGCTTATAGATGTGCTATTTTAGGTATTTCTTATACTTATCTACGGTGCAGACTAACAGTCAAGTAATATCAGAAAGTTAGCTGGTACAAACTGTAACGTAATCTCATCACCTTCAGCTTGGCCAACAGCTGTGTCTCCTTTTTGGTTCATGCTTTTCTTCCTTCTATTCTTCTTTCTGTCGCTCATGGGAGAGGATTGGCTGGAATCTTTCCCAGCAAAGGGGCTGGTTACTCCTTCCAGAGCATCTGACATTTGGGTGCAAAATAATGACTCATAAATCACACCATGAAAAATTGTCTTGAGATCACAGCCGCCAGTGGCCTGTTGTAAAGATTTCACTTAAAACATAATTATGGGTGATTTCATAACGGTTAGAAAGGTGAACGCAGTGAAATGATCCTGTAGAAAGAAAAGTATTAATGTATACATTTATAAATTTGAATGAACACTGATGGCTTTACAGTAAATGGTCTGTTTTTAAAGATTGATTTTAAAATGATTTTACTTGTGTATAAAGGTCTCAATGGTCTCGCACCTTCCTACCTACATGACTGCCTAAATATGTCCCAAACCGCCCCCCCTAAGGTCTTCCACTGCTGGCCTGCTCGCTTTGCCTAAAAAAAATGGCAACAAAAAAATACGGGGAAGCAGCTTTTTGCTTCTACGGGCCGACGGCATGGAACAAACTCAAGACCCACTTCTACACCCTTGCTTTTAATTGATCTTTTATTTTTTTGTTATTCATGTCCTCACTGTATTGCATTACTGCTTGTTTTCTAATGTTTATGCCTTGCTTTTCTTTCTCCATTGCTCTGTAAAGCACTTTGAGCCATGTCATGAAAGGTGCTATACAAATAAAGTTTTATTATTATTATTATTATTATTATTAGTATACATACCAACACTTTGTGCCTTGGTGGACAACGTGGAAGGACATCGCTGGAGTCCTCTGTCTCCTTGAGGAGACACCACACCGGTCCTGTCGTCAACAACACTCAGGGTGGAAGGACAGAGCTGAGCACCTGGCAGAAAGATAGAGAGAAAGCAGCAGGTAATTGATGAAACCCCAGTTACTCTGAGTTCTGTGCGGGTGTCATGCACCAAAAAACAAGAAATGATGACATAGTCATATTATCACCAGCTGCATTTATATTTGCGGCGGTGGTGGTCCACAGTAAAAAAAATAGAAGATATACAAGCTCCCAATGTGTCGAGATATGAATATGATGCATTGTGAGCGAGCTTGTAGATAGGCTTTTTCTTCTTTTTTTTAAAGATTTGTTTTAGGCTTTTCTGCCTTTATTGATAGTATCAAGTGAAGACTGACAGGAAAGAGGGAGAGAGAGATTAAGGGGAGAGACATGCAGCAAAGGTCGTCATGAACGGGATTCAAACACGCAACGCGCTGTCAGGCCAAAGCCTATATAGTGGCATGCGCCCGGACCACTTGGCCAGCGGGCGCCCCCTAGATAGGCTATTTTAAGTTTATTTTTTATTTTTTATATATATATTTCGTAAAGGAATGGTTTTGGTCATACAAGATTTCCACCTGACAGCAATATATTGTTCTGTATCAATATCTGTCAGTTTGTACAGATTCCATTCAAATTGGCTACTATGATGACTGCTTATGAATTCCACAGGCCTGGGTATACAACCTGGCCTCTTGCCCAGCCGCTCAGCGCGCACAGAAAGTGAGTTGTCTCTGTTTGCGCACCGAAAACGAATAGTGAATGTACAATCTGGGAACCCATCGGCAAAGAAAAGGAAAAGCAGCGCCCTCTCCGATATATGAGATATAATATGAGTTGAGAGACCATACAATACGATGTACTGTATGATGACGTGAATTGACACGCAACACAATATTATATAATTTATGTTCCACTTTGAACTATTTGGAACTATTTGGGTTCAGGCTAAATCAACTATGCTCACTGTCTGCACAAACAATACATTTTTAGAAGCATCCAAATACGAGGGGACGGAAGTTCCGAGCTGAGCAGTCTATAGAAACAGTCTATAGACCGCAGCATTTAGAAACATTAAACACAATAAAAAATTAAGTGAAAAAAACAAAAAAAAAAGAGAAGAAAAACACTATAACAGCACCCACACATGCGTGCACACGGACGCACATCCGCACTAGGCTAGGGCATTAAGCAACTAGTCGACTACTAGTCGACTAGTTTACTGGGGACCCCCTGGGAATCCCCCAAGGGCCCCGGGGAGGTCCACGGACAGTTTATTGAGAAGCACTGGGATGCATTCTAAGCATTTATGCTCAGTTACCTTTTATAAACGTCATTTTAAATGTGAAAAGACTGTAGTTCACTGCTGTCTATATACTTCAACCCACTGTGATGCTGCATTACCTATGTTTACTGGGGAAGTAAATCCACTAGAAAAAAGGTGTATTTATTTCCCCCCCGGTTTTTGTAGGCCTCAACATCAGGTAGATTATAGTTATAGTCACCAATGTACACCGTTTTTAAACTATAGGCAACTAGTCAACTAGTAAAAATGACTAGAAGTGAATGCCCTAATTACGTACACAGCTGCTCAGACAAATTTGCTAAAAGTATACCTGTGCTGGTGCTTTCAGTAGTCGCTATGTCCTTTGTCAGTCCATTGACTCCAGGTACAGAGATGGCGCCGGGGGGGGCCGAGGGCCCAGAGGAGGAGCCTCCTGCCGGGGCTACGGCTCTGGGAGGCCGTTTCCCTGGAACCTTCACTGTCACACGCAGGAGGTCAATCTCCTTCCCGTGAGCATTCTGCATGTAGTCCTGGAATGGTTCAACGATCACAAATCAGGCCCTATACTTTCTTCAGGAATCCACAGTATGTGTATGACCAGGATGTAAACGTCTTTTCTGAACACCAAGGGCTCCATTTTTGTCACCGCTAAACCCCTTATCCCTAAACTTCTTTGCCTTTTTCTTTTACTATTTTGCAAAACATTTTTGAATAGTTAAAATGGCCAGTCTACAAGCTCACAACGTGTCAATGTAGATTGGCTAGTTGAACTATTCAAAAATGTTTTTCAAAATAGTAAAAAAAAAAAAAAGGCCAAGAAGTTTAGGGATGAGGGGTTTAGCGGTGACGAAAATGGAGCCCCAAGTATCAGGACATGTCTCTATGTCATCATAACTGTTTGAAGCTAATATAAATGGCAATCTCCGAGTATGAGCAAAATGACCACCATGTCAATATGGCCGATGATCCTTCAGTATTGTATATAGAATCTTTAGGACTTTGAAAGAAGTGACCTGTTCTGAACAGCAATTCTGACTGTAAATGAAAACCCTGTCCGATCCTAGGCTATATATTACAAGGGAAACAAACGTGAGCGTCCTTTTCACTGTTTCACTGTGAAAGCTGTCAGGCCTTTAGCTGCTATTTCTCTGTGTTTTACCACCATATTGATCTGGAGCGTGCGTGGCGTTCTCTTACACTGGAGCTGGAATGGTAGGACAGCGTGCCATTGTTGGACAGAGTGACGTATTTCTTCTTCCACTCCTTGTTCAGCGAGCTCCCACTTCTCTTCCACAAGATACTCTGTGAGAAACAAAGGGGCCGAGGTCACTGCACTGCACACATAAAGCACTGACCACAGCTCCCTGTTCATCGTCTCCTATCCGCTGGACTTAACCCGTTCTGACCTGAGATCAGATTCTAAAAATGTCTTCCACATCCTGACAGTTTTCTGAAAAAGCTATATGTTTCTATGTCAAAAATAGCAGACCTACAAGCTCGTAGCGCGCCACTCGGTGGCACGCTATGAGCTTGTAGATCTGCTATTTTTCAATAGCTAAAGCATAGCATAATGCTAACACCAAAAGGGAGTCAAACAGTAGTCAGTCAGTCAGTCTGTCTGTCTGTCTGTCTGTCTGTCTGTCTGTCTGTCTGTCTAGCAATGTAACTCTCAGAAAGAGCAGTCCGACAGATCTAACAATAACAGCTCAAGCTATTATTTATAGCGCACCCTTGGGAATGATGAAAAGATGAAAAACAACTATTTTTGCTTGCTTTATTGCTTATGTATGGCAAAACAAATTAAGTAGATTTTTGCTCCGCTTGTTTCACTACACTACACATATGAAGAGGGAATTCTGTTCTGAAAAATATACTGAAACACATTGATTTAGATTTAGATTTTTGCAAGGGCTGTATTTTGCTTGTCTTAAGTACCAGGTCTTATTCCCTAACTTGAGTAAACTAAAGACCTGGAGGCGTGATCAATGCCATTTGGCTATTCTGAGTGTCCAAAGAGCATTGACCACGCCTCCAGGTCTTTAGTTTACTCAAGTTAGGGAATAAGACCTGGTACTTAAGACACGCAAAATACAGCCCCTGGCTGATGTCACAACATCAAACCAACCTGTTTGATGGGGATGGCACGTCCACTGCCCAGGTCCCCTTTAGCGTCGGCGGATTTCTTCTCATCGCGGTTCTAAGAGGAGTTAAACGACAAGGTGAGAACAAGGTCAAGACAGCATTTTGAATGGAAAGAGTTGCGGAGGGATTTGGATATGCAGGTCAAGTCAACAAGAGGACAGCGGGTGGCATGTGGGATGACAGCAGTGTTGTTTTTGGCAGCAAATTTCTATTTTAGTTTTAGTCATAGTCTCTTGAATAGTTTTCACTTAGTTGTAGTCACATTTTAGTCACCTGGAATGTTCTAGTGTTTAGTCTAGTTTTAGTCGACTAAATGTCATACGATTTTAGTCGACTAAATCTACAGTTGATTTAGTCGACTAAAATGGGTTTTGACAGGCCTTGATGTCGTTGCAATGACATATTTTACACTTTGGTTGTATATCTGCTATAATGACATGCAACCCAGCATAAAACTGGATCTCTTGTCCACTAGTCCCTTCCTAACATTTTAGTCTAGTTTGTTGACGAAATTGTCAGTATATTTAGTCTTAGTTTTAATCATCATAGATTCGTTTTTATTTAGTTTTTATTTAGTTTTAGTCAGTGAAAAAAGGTATTCGACGAACATTTTTCGTCTTAGTTTTAGTCGACGAAAACAACACTGGATGACAGGAGGCCTGAAGGCATGATGACAGACACAACAAACTGACCTTGAAGAGGGAAGGTCGTCTGTGGGGGATGTTCTTCAGGGAGCGGGAGGTTAGTATACTACTTCCAACCACCTCGCCACCCCCTGCTACGACTCGTAGCTCTCTGTGGCCAAACACAGGGGTGGAGGGGAGGGAGTAGGGGTGCTCACTCTGACCATTACTGGCCTGGTTGGTTTTACAGGAGGAGAGGAGGGGTGAACGAGAGAGACAGGGATGGAAATGAGGGTAGAGAGATGGAGAACGAGAATGTCATGAGATGAAACAGAATCAAACAAAATCGATCAAGCAAAATGGACAATGAATGATTGACGTGGCATTTTAGAAGTCGGTGAACAATGCATATGGGTAATGAGTCATGGTATGAATGTAATATGTTTGTATGCATGTAGAGAATGTGTTGTTGTACTGTGAGAAGGGAAATAGAGACCTAAAGCAGCTACACCTGTAGTACATTATACCTCTTGTAATGTGTCACTCTGACTCTTGTGGGATCTTGGAGAATATAGTACTGAGGCTCACTTTGTCCTATTTAATTTGATAATGTAGTTATGATGGTTATATTTCACTTGCTTTCCAGTATACTATGAAAAGTAGCATAAAAAAGTACCTTTGATTCTCTGCAAATATTAACGTTGAGAAACGCCTCAAAGGTCTACTTCTGATGTGGTGAAATGAGTGCTCAATATTCTGACACAATGAGATATTGCTTTAATATTGACAGTCGAGTGCTAGCAGTGTTTTATTCAATGTCTAGCTTTAGTGGAAAAACGTATAACACAAATGCCTGACTGCTTCATTACCCTTGCATAATAGCCTCACGAGAGGACTACAAAGGTTTTTCACTTTCCCATCTCTGCTGAAACTGTATAACTTATACTGTGAAACTTAATTTCATAGTCCCCTGGCCAGTTTGACCTGAGATCAGATTCTAAAAATGTCTGTTTTCTGAAAAAGCTATGTTTCTATGTCAGTCGTTCTGAGATTTTTCAAAAATAGCAGATCTACAAGCTCGTAGCGCGGCACAAAGTGCCGCGCTACGAGCTTGTAGATCTGCTATTTTTCAATAGCTAAAGCATAACATTCTGATTCTACTGGGTGACTTCAACCTTCCTACCGCAGAGAAGTATCTTCCCGTTACATCCCTTCTGGCCTCATTTGACCTCTCCCTATCTCCCTCCCCTCCCACTCACAAGGCTGGTAATGTTTTGGACCTTGTGTTCTCCAGAGCCTGCTCTCCCTCCACACTCTCTGTTACCCCCTTAATTAGGTCTGACCACCACTTCATAACCTTCTCCCTCTCTCTCTCCACCCTCCCGCCTAAACCTGTTAACCCTCCGAACGTCACCTCCCGACGCAATCTCAAGTCCCTAAACCCCTCCTCCCTCTCATCCTCTATTCTCTCCTCTCTACCCTCCCTGAAGTCCTTCCTCTCCCTCTCACCTGACACTGCAACCTCATCCTTCCTCTCCTCTATCTCATCTGCATTCGACCAACACTGCCCGCTCTCATCCAGGCCAGCTCGCTCATGTCCACCGGCTCCCTGGCTATCTGAAACTCTCAGATCTGAACGAACACCTCTAAGGGCAGCCGAAAGAAAGTGGCACAAGACAAAGCTACCAGATGACCTTTCCCACTTTCACTCACTCCTCTCTGCCTTCGCCCTCTCACTAACCACTGCTAAAACCTCTTTCTACCACACCAAAATCCAATCCTGTTCTTCTAACCCCAGGAAGCTCTTCTCCACTTTCTCCTCCCTCCTTAAACCCCCTCCCCCCACTCAACCTGCATCCCTCACTGCTGAGGTTTTTGTCAACTACTTCGAGAAGAAGGTTGATGATATCAGCAGCTCCTTTCCTCCCCTCCCACATAAAGTGGCATCTGACTCAACCAACACTAACCCCAACATACCATGCATGTCCTCCTTCTCTCCTCTTTCCCCAGACGAGGTTCTACAACTAGTGACAGACGAGGTTCTACAACTAGTGACATCCTCTAGACCTACCACCTGTCCTCTTGACCCTGTCCCGTCTCCAATCTTCCAGACCATCGCACCTGATCTGCTCCCCTTCATCACCTCCATCATCAACACCTCAGTAACCTCAGGCTGTGTCCCATCTGCCCTCAAGTCAGCCAGAGTAACACCACTCCTCAAGAAACCAACTCTTGACCCCTCAGATGTCAAGAACTACAGACCGGTATCACTCCTTTCATTTATTTCTAAAACCATTGAACGTGTTGTCTCCAACCAGCTCTCTCTCCATCTCTCACAGCACAACCTGCTGGATCCCAACCAGTCCGGATTTAAGAAGGCCCACTCCACAGAAACTGCCCTGCTGGCAGTCACAGAAGCACTACATGCTGCCCAAGCTGCTTCCCACTCTGCAGTACTGATCCTCCTAGACCTATCGGCAGCATTTGACACAGTGAACCACCAGCTGCTCCTAGACACCCTAGCGGATCTAGGCATCGGTGGAACGGCACTAAAGTGGTTCTCTTCCTACCTCACCGACCGGACCTACCAGGTTTCCTGGAAAGGTCTGTTATCATCCCCCCGAACCCTCCAAACTGGGGTCCCACAGGGATCGGTTCTTGGTCCCCTCCTTTTCTCACTGTACACTAAATCCCTTGGCACTATCATCTCTGCTCACAATATATCCTATCACTGCTACGCCGATGACACACAACTGTTTCTATCCTTCCCCCCCTCTGCCACTCAGGTGGAAGAGCGCATCACCGCATGCCTGGCTGACATCTCACAGTGGATGTCCTCCAACCACCTCAAACTGAACCCAGACAAGACTGAGCTTCTCTTCTTCCCAGCTAAGTCCTGCCCTATGCGGGAGCTAACTATCTCCATAGACAACGCCCTGGTAACGTCTGTCCCAACAGCCAGGAATCTTGGTGTTGTCCTGGACAGTCAGCTCTCGTTCAAAACTCACATCACAGCTGTCACTCGATCCTGTAGGTTCACACTCTATAACATACGACGAATTAGACCGTTCCTCACCCAGGAATCAGCCCAGCTCCTAATCCAGACAACAGTCTTGTCAAAACTTGACTATTGTAACTCCCTCCTTACTGGCCTACCAGCATGTGCACTTAAGCCTCTCCAGCTGATCCAAAATGCTGCAGCTCGCTTGGTCTTCAACCAGCCAAAATTCTCACATGTCTCCCCCCTGCTCCGCTCCCTCCACTGGCTCCCGGTCGCTGCCCGCACAGAATACAAAACCCTGATGCTGGCATTCAAAGCAACCAAAGGTATGGCTCCCCCATATCTTGCAAGTATGATCGAACCCTACAAACCCTCCCGCTCACTCAGATCAGCCAACGCAGGGAAGCTGGAAGTACCCTCACTAAAAACGCCGGGACAACGCTCCACACGTCCCAAACTCTTCTCCCTTCTGGCTCCAAAACTGTGGAATGCACTTCCCATTGCAGTCAGAACTGCAGCATCACTCCCAATCTTCCGCCGTAGTCTGAAAACCCACCTTTTCAGACTCCATCATGGCCCATAGCACTTACCCCACCCCCTTAGATAGCAATTCTAGTAGTCATAGCACGTCATAGTACATATGTGTAGCATAGTAGTATAGATGTATAGCTTATATGTATAGTTTCATTATAGATATTCCACTGTTACTTTCTTAGCTACGCATGTTTCATGATAAATGTCTTTATGTGATGTATTCCCATGCTTTTGTTCTTGCTTAATGTAAGTCGCTCTGGATTAAGAGCGTCTGCTAAATGCCTAAATTGTAAATTGTAAATTATAACATAATGCTAACACCAAAAGGGATTCCCGGCCCAGAATGGGTTTTAAAAGCTGATTGTGGAAGTTAGAAATTGGCATGCTGAGCTTTTAGAGAAAGGTTGTTCAGCAGCTGTCCCTGCATGTTTCGTAAGCGCTTTGCTTTTTTTTTTACCTGACCAGGGAAAGACGCTGACCCTGGGGTAGAGCCTCCAGAGTGACTGGGAGAGTTAGGGAGAGACTTGCAGGACGCCAGGAGGGCCGCCTGCTTCTTCTGAGCAATTATCTTCTGGGCGGCTGTGAGGGGAGGACAGTGTAATGATGATAAGAGGGTTCCACTATAATATCATTAAACACTTTAACCCTGGCCGTCCCTGTTTTGGCCACGTCGTTATACAGGCAAACATTTTCAGGAAATTAAAACGTATTGAACACTTTTCGTGAACAGCTAAAAATGGCTAAAAATGGCAAGCTTGTCATTGAGCTTGTCGATGTGTTGTTATTTGTACAGTATTTACACCGCTGTCCGATGAAGCACATGATAGGGCTTAAGTGGTTAACTGATCCATAGTCACCCAATGGAAACTAATAAATAACATGTTAAAGGACCACTTCACCACTTTTCAACCTATCTTCATATAATAGGTCTCTACTCAGTCTGCAGTGTCTCAGAGGAAGGATGTGGGCAGTTTAGAAACCGTCTTCCAGTGACATCATCATTAGGCAGAAATATTTTTAAACACTATTTTTTGCTATTATTTTTTAGATTTTCATTATCATGAGAACGACATTTTCATGTCAAGGACCCCCAAAAATATATGTAATTGGCCGCAGACCCCCATCTGAAAATATGTTGTTCCAGGAACCCCTCAGAAGCAAAGATTTGAGTTGAATGAATATATATTCAAAGACGTGTGCCATATTTTCACGATTTTTCAAAAATAGCAGACCTACAAGCTCGTAGCGCACCACTCGGTGGCGCGCTATGAGCTTGTAGATCTGCTATTTTTCAATAGCAAAATTATAACATAATGTTTAAAACACCAAAAGGGGTTCCCGCCCCAAAAATTGGTTAATATTCATGGTGACGAAATAAGTATTTTGTGATGGCAAACAGTAATGTAATGTAGCTGCAGAGAAGATCTTCTTTCGCTCACCCTCGGAGAAGACGCGGTCAACGTTGAAGCCGTACGTGGCACATGTCTCATAGAACAAGGAGTGACGCACATCGATGCACAGCTGCCTGGCTCTTTGATCCTCGATTACACGGGGGTTGGAGCTGCTTATTTTGTCTGAAACCAAAACCGAGAGGGAAAAGGTAAAATCTCAGACCTATTATTGGGTGGTAACAGTAAAACGAGTCTATCCAATATTTGGTACACTGTTGATGCTTTGTATTGTCAGTATAGACCTCGGGCCAATGTGATTAAACCAATTCACTACAGTCTGTTGTAATATCAACAGCCTATTTTGTCTGTAATGTCCATATTTCTGTTAAAGCGTTTGGATCTGACCATTTTTGAGTAGCTATGATTATTTTCTTGTAAACAATAGCTCTAGTTCTAGAGCTATTTGCAGGGCCAATTATGTTGACTAAGCAATTTGACTCATGCGCCCAATTAAATTAACCATTCACTTTGTCTGCAATGTTCACTATTACTATTAGTCAGTCAAGAATGGTTTTGGTCAGGATGGAGCCTTGCAATTGTGAGGACAAAGTATACCAACACAATGTAAAACATAATCAATTATTATTTATTACTGTATGGGCCAGTATGGCATATTCATATATAATTTCATTATATCTCACATACTCATAGACAACACAGCAACATCATTGGTGTTTTATTTTTTCTGTGTTGTTTTGTGCTTTTGTCCATTCAATCTCTTTGCAACTCTGAGGGCTCTATTTGGAGTGATGATCTATGGCAGGGGTTTTTGGCCCCCGGGGACCCCCGGAAATGCTTTGTCAATGTGTCGGGACCCCTGCCCCGCCCCCTCCCGACCCCCAATATAAATGGACTGCTACAATAACCTTAATAATAGAGACGATACACCATAAATAAATACTGAAACCAGATATACATTAGGGAAGGTGTATGCATGTATACTATATGTAAACTCTTCATTTCCTTTTTCCAGCCATTCAGTTTTTTTTTTTTTAAGAATTTGGGGACCCCCCCGAGGGGTCGCGACCCACATGTTGAGAACCCCTGATCTATGACACATGGCGCGGAACGCAAGATGTCGTTAACATCGCTGCCTGTTATACCGCCACTTTGTGCCAGACGGAAGACAAGGCCCTAATGTACAAAATGGCCCATTTGGTTATACATTTGTACGCTCTCAAAGTTATAAACGAACACTTATTTGACAGTGTGCTGCTGACCTTGGGTGCCGACTACGATAATGGGGATGTCGGTGCGGTGGGCGTTGAGCTGACTGTAGAGCTGATAGACCTCCTGGAAACTGGCTTCGTTCTCCAGACTGAACACCAGGATCACTGCGTCCACCCAGCTGCTGAACTGATGAGGTCAGAGGAATTGGAATGGGGTTGAGGCCTATAAAGAATCAACAGGCATAACCAAAGTCTCTGTCTCTCTCTCTACCTCTCTCTCTCTCTCTCACACGCACGCACGCACGCACGCACGCACGCACGCACGCACGCACGCACGCACGCACGCACGCACGCACGCACGCACGCACGCACGCACGCACACACACACACACACACACACACACACACACACACACACACACACACACACACCTGTGCATCAGGAGGTCCAGCTTCCTCTCGGATCAGTAGCAAGTTAGTCTGTCCGTCCATCAGCACTTCCTTTTTATACCTTCCACCTGACGAGGACAATGAGGAACCAGTCACAGACACACACACACACACACACACACACACACACACACACACACACTGGGTGTAAATTGAACTCTGTTAAGTGTACAACACTCACACAGTTAAAGATCTATAGCACTCCGCACTTAACCCATTTTGGACTGAGGTCGATTAAAAAAAAAGGCTTCTAAATCCTAATAGTTTTCTGAAAAACCCATGTTTCTGTGTCAGTGGTGGTGCTCAACCTTTTTCATGTCAAGGACCCCCAGAATTATCTCTATTGGGCCATGGAACCCCCATCTAAAAAATATGTTGTTCCAGGGACCCCCCACCCAGAAGCAAATATTTTAGTTAGAAATGTTCGCTCTGAAATATATATTCAAAGATCTGCGCCACATTTTCACGACTTTTCAAAAATAGCAGACCTACAAGCTCGTAGAGCGCCACTCGGTGGTGCGCTATGAGCTTGTAGATCTACTATTTTTCAATAGCTAAATTATAACACAATGTTTAAAACACCAAAAGGGGTTCCCGCCCCAAAATGGACACTCACACAGTTCTAGATCTAGCACTCCGCACTTAAGAGAATACATTACAAATCCAACTAGGCCACTGAGCTGCCCTATAGCTTTGATCTAGTATGAGTATATGAGTCACGACGTGCAGGCAGTGCAGTGTTTCTGTGATGTCGCTCACCGTCAGGTTTCTCGAGTGGCACATAACTGCCTGTGGTGTACTTGTTTACCAGAGCTGACTTGCCACTTTTAAGACTTCCCAGAATGCCCTGAGATGTGCAAGAGAAGGAGAGAGAGAGAGGTTAGGGAACATAAAATTGGAGTGTTGAGTGTGCAAGTGTGTGTGTGCTTCGTACACACATAAAGAACAACTGTGCTGCGTGCTCCGCCTGTGTTTCATGGCCCCGCCCCAATGCTTCTCCAATGGAAGTCACGTGGTTTGACCGAACACCTGTGTTCGATTACCCCCCCCCCTCCCCCCATCAGACACAACCGCTTGGTCAAAACCGCGTGACTTCCATTGGAAAAGCATCAAGGCGGCCATGAAACACGGACATGCACAGAGCATGTTCGTCTGATATGTGATTATACAAAGCCTAATAACTCTCTGAACACGATGGCAAACAAAGCCCCCCTCCCCCATACCAACACCACCACCACCTATTCATGCAGTTGTAATTTCAGACAGTGGGCAATGACCTGAAATTATTTCAATCTATTTCTATTTAGATGTGCTTATTGTGCTTAATTAATTAGCAGCAGACATTTCTTCTTACCAGCCGCAGTTCTGGGATGGATCGACTCAGGGTCCACTCTTGACTGTTGCTAATATTTACTAGAGGGAGGGAGAGAGGGGGAGAGAGAGAGAGAGAGAGAGAGAGAGAGATCGTGAGAGGCACATCTGTCATCTATGGGCTTGTACAATATAAAGAATACTACTTGTATAAATTACCCCATTTTGACCTGAGATCAGATTAAAAAAATGTCTTCTACATCCTGACAGTTTTCTGAAAAAGCTATGTTTCCATGTCAGTCGTTCTTCGATTTTTCAAAAATAGCTAAAGCATAACATAATGCTTAAAACACCAAAATGAATTAAAGAGCAATATGGGAGGACTGCTGCTATAGGTGACTGATAACTATACTGTATAATAAGCATGTGTGGCCGAGCGCGTTCACTTAATGACAATAACCTTTCAGAAACAATAGGGGTCCTGCAGCGAGGTGCAGCTACATCCACTTTACTCCCCCCATGTACGATAAACGGCAGGTGGTTTAATAACGAGGTGTCTCTCAAAATGCCATTCAAATGTTTCCTGCTGCAGCAGGTTCTGTGGAGTTGAACTCAAATGAACTGCAGAGAAGAGGATAGCGAGCGCTGCCTTTCGTGCGTCAACGGCACCAATATATACCCTTGTAGAAGAAGCCCCCCCCACACACACACACACACACACACACACACACACACACACACACACACACACACTGTAGGGTCACACAGTTGTGACAACAAGTGGTATAATGGCCCTGATGCAATGTGACGCTCAACACCCAGATAACCAGCTGCAGCCCCCTCTCCAGAGGGGGAGGAGGAGGGACCCCGAGGGAGAGAGAGAGAGAGACATGAATTCACCAGCAATGTGGGGTAAACTGACACAAAATAAAATAGAAAATACAGCGGGGAAGGACCATCAAGGTTGAAAGAGAGAGAGAGAGAGAGAGAGAGAGAGAGAGAGAGAGAGAGGGAGGGGGGGCAATGAGAGCAGAATTAAGCTGCAGAGGGCAGCGTGGTGCGATAGTCGAT
This sequence comes from Protomyctophum bolini, assembly GCF_963924005.1. Taxonomy (NCBI): domain Eukaryota; kingdom Metazoa; phylum Chordata; class Actinopteri; order Myctophiformes; family Myctophidae; genus Protomyctophum; species Protomyctophum bolini. The sequence continues at coordinate 24,330,224 of NC_137866.1, forward strand.
ATGTCACGGCATGGCGATACGCCTATCAGAGATGGATGGTGATGAAACCAGAGCCTATAGCTTGTAAATCCTGGCTAGTATGGTATAGATTGGGGTAAAAAAGGTGCCCTCCTCCCCAGCTGTCCCGATCACCTTTGAATGTATATACGGTAATCTATGTTGATCATTGTACAGTATATTCTATATGTTTAAGGCAGCAATGTTAGTTTTATTTCCGAAAAGCAGAAGTCATTAGAGAACTGTGTTATGAATGCAGAATGTTATTACGGTATTAACAGTTGTTATACACGCCTTTGTTTGAAATAATGACTTATAGACAGAACCTTATAATGTTGTTAATTATTATTCCCTCTTCTCCCACAATAGAGACACATGCATCTAGCACACGCGCGCGCACGAACGAACACACACACACACGCACACACACACACACACACACACACACACACACACACACACACACACACGCACACACACACGTTCTCAATCTATCTGAAGCATTATGTCAAAGGTGCCTTTATGTGTTGGCCGGGGCCATGTGAGCGAAGAAGAGCCCATCACGGTGATCCTTGAAATGTTATAGTTAAAGACGAAAAGTTCAACGGAGACCTGCATGGGAACCCCCGTCATTCATTCGTCACCATCTCCTCAATCACCTCTTTGTTCCTGGTATAGATAGAGAGTATGGAAAGCTGGTTATCCACACTCTTTCTTTCTCTTTTTCGCTCTCTCTCTCTCCTCAAACCCAGGCACGGCCACGTGCTCCATTGCAACCTCCAAGTATAGACAATGGCAGTCGTTCAAAGAGCAAAATGTCTCTGCATTAGAATTTTTTGTTTGTTTTGGAATCCCTCTCCCCGTCTCAAAATGTATATGAACACAAGCACAGATGTGTGCACGCATTCACAGACACACACACACACACACACGCACACACACACACACGCACACACACACACGCACGCACACAGACAGACACACATGTATATGCACAGGCAATCACGCTTAGACTGTTCCTCCTCTCCTCCACCCCCCCCCCCCCCCCCCACCCCCCCCGCCACACACTGTTTCATCAGACTGTCTCTCCACAGAAGCAGCAACAGCAGCAGAGCAGTCCTGCCGGTGTGTTGCCATGGCAACACTTCCTCCTGCCCAGGGTCTCTGTGCGTTGTAGTCAACTATAGACTCACTATAGATGAGTGGATCCACAGTGTGTGTGCGCGTGCGTGTCTGTGTGTGTGTGTGTGTGTGTGTGTGTGTGTGTGCGTGTGTGTGCGTGTGTGTGTGTGTGTGTGTGTGTGTGTGTGCGCGTGTGTGTGCTCCCGTGCGTGTGTGTGTCTAACAGCATGAATACACAATGAATGAATGAATGAATGAAAGCCACACATTCTCTCTCTGCCTCTCCTTCGGTCGACGCGTACATTTGTCCTTTGTGCAAACATGGAGGAAACTGGAAATCTGGACAAAAATGTATGATCAGTGACTCAGCCCATAGAGCCTGCATCTCAAAAGAAGGCTACACTTGACATGTTGACATTTTGAGTCACAGAGAGAGAGAGAGAGAGAGAGAGAATGCAAGACGACAAAACCGACCGGAGAATATCCCAGTCCCATGTAGAACATGCATTGGGTGGAATTTCAAAAATTGGATTAGGGGATGTTCAGAAATGGCTGGAGGACCATGTGGGGCCATGATGATATTGTCTTATACCTTGTTGTTTGGCCGGCACATAATTGATTAGAAATGCATCTAAAATCAACCTAAAAGCAGTGTAAAGCAAGTGTAAACCATATGTGATCATGCCATTCCATTCTTCCAAACAGCTCCAGCTCTCCCCATTAGCTTCATCACAGATTTTAAACCCATGTGGTGCACAGTGTGTGTGTGTGTGTGTGTGTGTGTGTGTGTGTGTGTGTGTGTGTGTGTGTGTGTGTGTGTGTGTGTGTGTGCGTGTGTGTGCGCCTGCGCGCGCGCGTGTACTCGTCTGTCTGTCTGTGTGGCGGGGCAGATTACCCTCAAGCGGTGTGAAATCGGTTGCCGCTCTGAGGGAGAATTAGATTAAGGCTGTCCAAGATTATATTCCATTGTCAGTCCACAGATCAAAGAACCCCGTCTACTCTACACCCTCAATGTGCTGTCACACACGGTTTTTAGGGTAATCTCCCCCTGACACACATCATGCCATTATTTATAGTTAAAATGTAAAAATGTATATACACCACCTCTCCCCACCCCCCAGCTCACTTTAACCCATTCTGGGCGGGAACCCCTTTTGGTGTTAGCATTATGTTATGCTTTATAGCTATTTAGATCTGCTATTTTTGAAAAGTCGAAGAACGACCGACGTAGAAACATAGCTTTTTCAGGAAGCTGTCAGGATGTGGAAGACATTTTTAGAATCTGATCTCAGGTCGGAATGGAAAACTGTCAGGATGTGGAAGACATTTTTAGAATCTGATCTTAGGCCAGAATGGAAAACTGTCAGGATGTGGAAGACATTTTTAGAATCTGATCTCAGGTCAGAATGGGTTAAGCCAAGGGATGCATCTGCACATGGCTGAAGTGGGTATAAGTCTCATAATAACCTCCCTGCTGTATATAATCAAAGTCTATATGCAGGAATCATCGTGACTGATAACGCTTTGTTATTGTGGACACAGCCGACATGAGCGGAAGGCACTCGATGAGTGAAAAGGTGTGTGTGTGTGTGTGTGTGTGTGTGTGTGTGTGTGTGTGTGTGTGAGCGTGCGTCTGTTCGTTTTCATCACATGCCCTCAGAGGCATACTGTATATACTGTACCTTCCTCCTCACTGGAGTCTCGCTGTATATAGACGGGAGGCACGGTGCAGGAGGATGACCCCGCCGAACTGCTCTTGGTGAAAATCCCACTGATGAACTTGAGCATCTTCCTGTCCTTGGTGGCGGAGCCTCGCGGGGCGGCCTGGAGGCCTTGGCCTTGGCCCTGCTGGGCCTCCCTGACCAGCCCGAGGTCCTCGGAGAGACTGCTCAGGTCGCTGTTGTCCAGGGTGCGGCTCTTCCCCTTGCGTTGCGTCGGCTTGTTGCTGCTGGGCGCCTGGGTGCAGTTGGCGGGGGCGGGCAGAGAGGCCGAACTCGTCTTGTTCAGCCTGTCCTTCCTTGGGACGTCTCTCATGGCAGCGGGCACCACCACCACCCCGCCGCCACCACCTCCGATCTCCAGCATTATTCCGGCTCGGGGTCTCGTCGTCTGCGTCTCCGTCTCTCCGTCCCTCCATCCCGTCTCGGCCGGCGACCTGCTGCAGGGCGCCTCGGCCCACGACGCCCGGCAGGGGCCGGGAGAGCGCCCTGATGCGGTCATGCGGGTGTCCTTGCGGTCCAGGCTCTGGGCCGAGGAGGTGCAGGGGCTGCGCTGCTCCCTCATGCAGCCGTCCCTGGAGTCGCGGCCGACGCGGGTCGTGGCCACGCTGCTGCCTGTGTGTGACTTGAGCAGGCTCACGGGTCGCTGATGACCCCCCCCCGCCGGGCGGATAATAGGGAGACCGCTCCTTGTCGGGGTGGTGCGACTCGGTTCGACCGCCTCCGTCTGCGGCGACGACGTGCATTTCTTCTGCTCCGACGCGGGCGGCGGTTTCTCTCCTTTCTCCGAGTCCGGGTCCGTCTCCACATAAGTCTTGGGCTTCTGAGTCGTCGCTCTCTCTGCGGGGGGCGAGGGGGGGGTCACGACGTTGCACGGTGGCGGCCTTTCCCCTCCTTTAGGGGACGTCACGTTGCCTATGGAAGGTATGTCTCTGGAAGGGCTCTGGAGAGGTCTTCTCTCGCCCACCGCTTTGAGTTCGGCACATTTTCCTCCCTTCAAAATAACGGAGTCTTCTGCGACGGCTCTGAGCTGTTGTCCCTGAATTACTCCCAACGCCGCCGCCCCGTTCTCCGTCGTCACTGGAGCCTCCTCCTGAGCCTCCTCGACTTGTGCACTCGCCTCCTCCTCCCTGCAGGCCCTTTCTCCCCCAGCCGGCCTGGCCTCGGCCCCGTTCCCCTCGTGGGCAGTCGTCGTCGACTTGTCGGCCTCCCCCCCATTCTCCTCCACAGCCTCTACCTTGACCAGTGTGAGGGAGATGAGGTAGGTGGTGCGTTGTTGCAGGGTTCCGCCTCCTCCACTCATGTGGTCAGGCTTCAGTTAGACACACACAAGACGATGAATGAAAACCAGACGCGACATTTGAAAAAAATGACAGTTCTGCACCGCGGTGCATTGAGATGTGACACTCTCGCGAAAAGAACTTTGACAACGAGACAGAGAGGCAAAACTTCCATCCGCGGAGGAGAGGGGGGTGGGTGGGATATAGGCGATCAAGTTTTCCCCTCTGTTAGATATGACGGCAGAAATGTTTCTGGTCTCATCCATTCCCTGCTGTCTATATGCTTCAGGCCCCTGAAATTCAGTCGTAGGTCGTTATATACGTTTTCTCTTTTCTTTTCAATTCAGGGAAAAAAGGCCTCTGATCCTCACGACCGTCCGTAATATATAGTCGCTGGCATTCCAGCGGGCTTTATTGTTACAGTAAAGCATCCGATTGGTGTTTGTCTAATGCATATGTATATGTGCAGCTTACTGAGGCGAGCAAATCAACATCGCGTCTAGCCTCATTTCATCGGTAATTATTTACTTGACCTTATTCTTCGCGAGCCGCTCCCCCATCTTCCTCAGTGTTGCTCAGCTCAGACCTCCTGGTGCATCTTTTTGACAGTGCAGATATATCATGATTTAGTCGGAAGGTGGGGAAAAAAAACACATTTGTACGCTTTACACCATCACAGAGGACAAGCAGCAGCAGCCGTACAAAATAATAACACAAATCGAAAACTGTACGGTACAGTACAGCAGCACGCTCAGAGCTGCGTGTGCATCCCCCCCAAGCTCTAGATCATGGGTTCGCGTTCAAAGCCACAACACATGTGTTCTGACAGCAGCAGCATCCATTTAGCGGGAGCGGCGGTGGTGGTGGTGGTCGCATGGGCAGGCATCAGCCTCGCCGAGGCGCGCAGGGAGGAGGAGGACACTGACGACGATGAGGGCATTGAAGGGGGATCGGGGAGAGAAGCCAAAGGGATGCCGGGCAGAGAGCTGCATGGAGACGCATGACCGATCCAGGGAGCGGCGTGCGGCGGCCACATCATCACGCCCCGCTCTCCTCCTCCGTCCCTGCAGGGTGCAGCGGGCTGTGTCCTCGGAGCGTGTCAGACATCAAAGCGTGACATCATGCAGCGGAGCAACCGGCGTGGAGCTCAGGCGCTCAGACGCAGTCCCATGAGCGCTCAAACAAGCTCCTCTGTCTGAGCTCCGACAGAGACGGCGTGCCTGCCGCAGGTTCAACGGGTCCAAAGAAATCTCTCTCTCCCTCTCTCCCAGCTCTCTCTCAAACACACACACACACACACGTCACACACACACACACTCACAGACACACACACACACACACGTATGCACAGCTCGTCCCTGTCTCTCTTTCACTGTGTCTCCCTCTCAAACACGCACCGATAGGACTCTCCAGCGTGCACCCACCCACTACATGCCCCTCCTTGATGCAATAGGCTATCCATATACATGCACTGGAGGAACACTGCCTCTCCTTCTGTCTCTCTGTCGTTCACCGCTTCTCTCGGGAAAGCAGACTACTGTGTGTGCAGCGTCCTCGCTCCCTTTATTTTTTCATTCTCCCCCACAACCCCTCCCGTCCATCTTTCTCCCTCTGCGCAGAGGTGTGTGTGTGTGTGTGTGTGTGTGTGTGTGTGTGGGATGTTGGGGGGGACGTGTGTAGTAGCGGCTGGTGGTAAAGCAACACAGACAAGTTGGACCTGGTAAATGACAGGAGACTAGAGGAGAAAATTGCGGCGGTAGAGAGAGAGAGAGAGAGAGAGAGAGAGAGAGAGAGGGGAGAGGAGAGGAGAAGAGGAAAGGAGAGACATTAACAGAGATGTATGGCTTGAATGCGTCTGTATAGGCTATATATGGACGAAGGGAATTAAGGGAAAGCAGTGTTTTTTCAGTTAGACAGTTAGAGATTTCCTGAATTAAGGGAAAGCAGTGTTTTTTCCCCTAATTAATACAGATGGTGGAATAGTATAACATCATTCATCTGCCTCCAACAGTCATGCATGTGTTTGTGTGTGCGTGTGTGTGTGTGTGTGTGTGTGTGTGTGTGTGTGTGTGTGTGTGTGTGTGTGTGTGTGTGTGTGTGTGTGTGTGTGTGTGTGTGTGTGTGTGTGTGTGTGTGTGTGTGTGCACACTGTGTGTGTGTGTGTTTCTTTCTCTCTCTATCTCTCACTCTCTCTCTACATGGCTCCTCCTCAGTAGGAGGCATGGCTTGTTTGTTGCTAAGGTGTTACAATCTTCCTAGCTGTGGTGGCACAATCATCTCTCGCACGTCCGTCCGTCCGTCCCTCTGTCTGTCCTTCAGTCTATGCTTCCTCCCTTCCTTCCTTCCTTCCTTCCTTCCTTCCTTCCTTCCTTCCTTCCTTCCTTCCTTCCTTCCTTCCTTCCTTCCCTCGTTACTCATCCTTTAGTGCAGTTTCTATTGTGGGTATTGTATGTCAGAGAAAGAGAGATTTCCTGTGAAGGTATTGATCTGCAGCCTATTTCCTATACTATGGCATGTGTTCATTAGCAGAAGTGGGGAAGCTCTGACCCTAAACAGCACAAAGCCACATTTTTAAAGGGGAAGAGAATAATGGTGACGGACATCAATATTGTACAACAATGCAAATGAATCACTCAGAACAGAATTTGTTCCTCTGTCTACATAAAACAAATAGAATATAAATCCATTTTAGTTTGTATACCTCTTTGAAGCTATTCTGCATAATGTCAAATATTGTCAAATATAAGAACATTGTGTAAAAACAAACATGACGGCAATATTCATCACTATATATAGTGCTGCGTGCGATTTCATGTTAATTATACTCACTGACAACAACACAAACAACAGCCCAAAACAACACCACGATAGGAAATCAGTTTCCTTTGCCCCTATAGCGGCCCCTTCTCTCACCCTCCCGCTAACATGGCACATAGCACATGATGACTGTCCACCTGCTCACCCTGCTTCCCTCCTCCCTTCCACATCTGGTGAGAGGGCAATAACCACTCACACAGAATACAAAAGACCCTGACACTGCCTTCAGCTCTATGGGGGAAGCATATATACCCTGGGATCAAGCACCGGAAATGGGGTGCAGTACTTTAGTTAGACGATAGTCATCGGTCCGAAAAACGACAACCCACCTCAAACACTGACCTAACCATAACCGCAAGCACGGGAGCAGGCGCTAGTCCGAGGTGCGGACGCATGTCGAACTAATGCTCCGTCGGATTATAGTATGCCTCCACCGAAAATGTATGTCGCTCCTATTAAATGATTTAATTGTTTTGCTCATTTTCCCTTGAAATCACCCTACAACACTTTAAGGAGAATCACATGCTGTCAACAAACACCCCTGGATCCAGCAGGAGTCTCCTGCATTGTCATTTATCCTGGAGTTCTCCTGGATTTGGTATCAAAGTCAAAGAATTCACCAGAACACAGGAACTTATACATCTACTATATTAAAAGGTTTCTGGGGGAGGAGGACCCCCGCAGAAGGGCTACGTTTTTTGTTCTAATGGCTGAAACTGTACCCATCATTTTCCATCTGATGAATATCAAACTCACCAGAACAGACTAAATTACATCTACTCTATGTTTATGGGGTAGGAGAGGAGCCCCAGACCCCCTGCTTGGGGAGTCCCCCCCCACCCCCCAAAGAAATCCAATGCAAAGCAAGTCGTGGGTTCGATTCTGCAGCCCAACAGCCTTTTCTGCGTGTCACTCCCTGTTTCTTTCTCCGTTTCCTGTCTCTCTGTACTATCAAAGTAGAAAAGTCCCAAAAAACATAAAAAGATGATGAATAAAATTATCTAATTTTGAATGTGACAGATTTACAATACTGAGTACACAGGCATAGACCTTCTAGTCTCTTTCCCATGTATCTCTCTGGAATGGTGGATCGTGTGATCGAAAAACTCACATACACGAACTAGAAAACACAACGTATACGGACAGACACACACCCACACAAACATGTGCGCGCGCACACGCATGCACGCACGCACGCGCACACACACACACACACACACGCACACACACACACACACACACACACACACTGACACTCACAGGCGGATACTGTCAGATGGACAGTGGCCAAGGGCAGTGGTCATGCTGGGTGATTTTTCATTTCTCCTTCACCGTGAGCCGTCCTCTCTCACCCCTCTTGCATCTATCCTTTTACCCTCTGAATCTCCCCCTTATACCTGCCATGCTGCATTGAGCACTGCCGGCTTTGCAATGAGTCAGATTCCAATACAAAAATATCTTCATTTTGCTCCCTGGAGCGTCTATACAACCCCCGCCCCCTCAATCTTTTCTTGGCATTATAGTCTGTCGATTGCATCCCACTTGCTTAACTCCAACAGAGATATGACCCTCTTTCTAAGAGCACTGAACTCCACGGCGTCACAAACCAGCCTCATGTTGAGTACAGACAGGCTTTGATCCTTGACTGGAGCTTTGACACTAAACCGAATCATGCAAGAATCTGATATAACGACAGGCATGCCTCTGTGTTAAGATCTGGCAGATCCTAAAAAGGTCACAACGTATTTTTTTTGGGGGGGGGGGATCTGGGATCACAGAGACCCCACAGCTCACTACACTTGGGGTTTAAATGCTTCACACAGTCCAAAAGTGGAATTACTAATACAACATTTTGACAAATTTCATTCCCTGGTTTATGTCTGAGCCAGTCCTAAATCCATGCTCGTATCTATGCAGGACATAAATGCAAATTAATGAGAACAATGTAAAGATGTTCTTACTGCGCAAGTGTGCATTATTATGACATAACGCACAGCAGGAACATATTTGCATTGTTCTTGTTAACTTGCCATAATGATTATGTCATAGTAACAAGAAAGAACGTGCAGGGGTTAGAGGAAATGATGTAAAACTGATTCACTTGAACTGCATGTGTAAAGGCCCTGTTTTCTTGACAGGAAATGGCTTTGTGGGTAGTCACAGATACTGGCAGACAGGAAGTAGGCCAACACGGCAGGTTCCATGCTGCTACCATGGTAATGGCTGTCCTGTCCAATGATGCTGCCATTGTTCGCTTGTGTCCTCCTGAGTGAGTCTGTCTGATAAATAGGCTACATAACTGCACCTATAGCATCAGGAGGTGAGCCTCATGAGAATCAACATTGACGGAACACTGCTTCCCCTCAGTTAAAATAACTGACACAGGAAGCACAAGCAGTTTTGCATTATAGTCTGCTCTGCATATTATGTTTCCTCCAGAGTGTTCTGACTGACTGACTTCATTACATTATCATAGCAAAGAAATGCTTTATTCCCAGCAGCTCGGCCTATATGTGACTCAGAATTTTACAACATATTTCCTCACTGAGAAAAAAACCAAACACAACATAACTTACTCCAATACTCAGAAGGGGGTTCGGAAAAATAATTAGAGTGAAACTTACCTTGAATACTGTGGAGATACACCTTAAGACCACAGCGCAGTTGTGGATCTGCAACCCTGTCGAGCTGCTTGAAAAGTCTGTTGATTGCATTCTTGACAGCGTCATGCCTCTTCACCTCAGCTTTTAGCGCACTGGAGTTTACTGACTTACCGCCACTATTCATCTTGACATATGGACCTGTAGTAAACCGAACCAAATTGCATGTTTCAGCCCATTTGAGCACCTACATGTTGGACTCTCAAATAAGCAATGCAGGAAAACGTCAACGTGCTGTCTCTCTCTCTTAACCACAAACTCGGCTCATTGCGATGGGTGTCTCAGTTTCCTCTGCATGTTTTGAACTGAACTCACTTCCTTATTTCAGTCCTTAGTCTGAACTGTATGCATTCTCTGACTGCACGATATTGATCGGACTACTGAGAGGAGGGCTTTGCAAAGGCTTCCTCATGTATCACATTATTGAGAACGTTGGCTTCAAGTTAAAGGGGAATTTACATTTATATTTAAAATATCAAATTAAATGTCAAAAGCGAATTATTAAAACAACTTAAAAGGATTCATCAAGTGAGTGGTACTAAATCCCATGTGTTTGTGCAATGGCCGCAGGTTCAGCTTCTGAACATCCATGTACACTTTGTACAGTATCTGTAGATTGCAAACAACCTTACAACCCGCTAGTGTATTTGTGGATTGCTTCTTTTCCTCAGCCGCATGTCATCACATTTCATAATCATTGTGTAAGTTAGTCAGTTAGACTACTGTTTACAGTAGAAGTGACTGACCTTGCCATGCCGTGAAAGTCAGATGTAATGTAATGATAGGCTAATTTCAACTGGAGAATACATAGCATAATTATTTACCATGGTGATAAACAGTCACTTACTGTCTTACTTACCTGATGTGATTACACAGTATAAGTGTGATGACACGTACACCACCAGTGAGGGATGAGGTGAAACAGACAGACAGACAGGCAGACACCAGGCAGACACCAGGCAGGCAGGTGGGCAGGCTGGCACGTTGCGGGAAGACAGACAGACAGAGATAGATTGCCAATAATCTGTGAGTTTTCAGAATCAGAAGCAACTATATTGCACATGGCACATCGTCTATTCTTAGAATTTTACTCATTTAAATCAAGCTGTCGTCATCCTTGCGAATATTACATCACCAAGTCTCCCTCCTTATGTTTATGCCAAACCTCTGACAATAATAAATCCACAATAGGCCTACAGTACACCTGATTATAACCCTTTAAAAAAAACTCACAACATTGCATAACAACGATGTGAACTTGCTATTTATTATTATTATATTAATTCGAAGAGGTTGGTTGAACTTGAAAGTGATTACCGGTAACCACTTGAACGGTGACCCTAGGGCCGCAGGGCCAGCATGCATATTCTTGGTGGAACATATGAACCAGTCAGAGAGAGTCAGAGTACGCTAGGTGGAATATTCGGGAACATAATATTAGCCAAAAAAATAGCAGTTCAAGGTGAAAAAGCGGCCCAAGTACAGAGCCAACTCAGGTCCAGTTTACTAAAGTCTGGGGAGTTTAAGTCAAGTGGTTAATGTAAAATAGATCACAAAAAGAGGTTAGGCGTTAGGTTACAGGTTTACAGCAGACTGAGCAGTGAGCACCACTCTGCAGAGCTAGCCTCGGTCCCAGGCTTACTTATCTGCGAAGCAGAGCAGAGTTACGACAACTCCGTTCACTTTCATGGGGCCAGTCCAACCAACGGCGGCTCTTCTACAGTAACATAGACTTCTATTGGCGAATAGGGACACCGGAAGTTTACGGAAAGCATGGGCTCGCGCGAGTACATGTTGTACATACTGTTTTCTGCCCCCTCAATGTCGCAACCTTGTCGGTACTAATACTCTATGGTACTAGGCCTGGGGTTACAGGAAGAGCGTGACGCGTTTTCCGCAATGACATCACGTCATCAGCCCCCCCTCCCACTGTGCTGCTGGTGTTGCTGCTAGCCAGCTCAGCTGCTCCTGAAAGCAAAGACAGACGCGTCGATCTTTGTCCATTTCCTACATTAAGTCCGGTTAGAATTGTTCGAATATGGTCTGTGGTGGATTCACCTGTTCTAAAAATGCGCTTTGTTCCCTGAACGTGGTTTACATGGTGAGTGCGCATTGCAAAATGGATAATCATCATCACTATAATCATCATCATGCTAACTTTTAGCTTGTGCTAACTACTAGTGGATTACAATTTAGCCTTTACTAGCCAATGTTGGAGTTGACAGTGTACTAGCGGTGACTAACGATTTTGTATTTTATTTCACAAGCCTGATCTTTCAATACACTGAAGATCGTTGGTATGTATAGTTCCTAAATTGTGTAGTTCCCTATAGTGAATAAGTCTACTACATAGAGGTCTCCATATAGGTGTGTACCTAGCTAGCCAATGCTTCTATGATTCTGCCCAAACATTGGCTATGGACCAGAGCTGTACCTAGCTAGCTAACGTTAGCCAAGAAGACCGTCAGAGTAAATGTAGAAACGACCTACTCCTCTAACGTAACGTTAGCTTCAATAGCTTGATAGACTGTGACATCGGCATGATGCGTTTGATAGCCAACGTTAGCATGGCACGGCAGCTAAAATAAACGTTAAAAGCCAAGGTGATAATACTGCTTACTAGCTAATTATTTGTTGTCAACTAAATCTAGCCAATGTTGTTCTTTGTGAACTGCTTGTGGGTCAGAATGATCATCATCATGATCTATTGTAGTGGTACATCCACTCCAGTCTCGCAGTTATCAGCAGCAGCACAGCCACACAGTAGCCGTTCACTGTCTGTGGTAGTAGGCATTTAAACGGATTCCACACGTCTTCGCTGTACTGGTCTCCTACAGTACCTACGTATACCGTTATCAGCTTCAATGTCTAATATGATTATTCAACGGTCATATATAAATGATGTAATATTACAGCATTTTTTTTACAGTTTACAGACTGTTGTATGAATTGGATAAAGTGGATAAAGCGTCGTGTCACATTAAACAATTAGATTAACTTTTTTAAATATGTATATAATTTCACCGGGTCTTTAAAAGTCTGTTTGGGTTCTCACGTGAACCATTTTTTCTGTGTTTTCAAATCATCTTAAGAGTTTTATAAAAACATAGGCATAGCCTGTTTATTTTATTTAATAATTGTAATAAAAACTCCCTACTGTCCTTCAATGTGCTGCTACTACTATGTTGACCCCGATTGAACTGCTTCTGTGTTTTGGTTGCGTTCAGCTGGTGGGGCTGCTGCTGATTGGAGTAGCAGCATGGGGGAAAGGCTTCGGGCTGGTGTCTAGCATCCACATCATCGGAGGAGTCATCGCCGTTGGTGTCTTCCTCCTGCTCATAGCCATCGTAGGACTCATCGGAGCCATCCACCACCACCAAGTCATGCTCTTCTTTGTATCCTTTATTAGTCCACTGGTTCCCAAACACTGGGATCGCGGACACATTTGTATGGGTCCTTTTATTTATTTTATGTTCCTACAGTTTTTAAAGGTGCCACAACACTGACACTTGGTGGTGAAAACCAACCAAATGCTATTTTCGTGCTCGGACACAGCCAGCCAGCCAGCCAGGGAGACACACAGCTGTCTATAGTAGGAGTAGTTGCACCACTCAAAACATTGTAAGAAATTTCCCCCAAGCCATTAGACTTTTGAACAAGTGCAACATCCCCTAACCTTTCCTCCCCCCCATATGCTGCTATAAGGACTCCTGTTGTCTCTCTATGAAGTAATGGTTCTCTTTTAACTAGCATACTAAAAGCCAGTGAAAAGACATTTCGTTCTCTTATGCATTTTATGTATCTGCTGAATGACAAAGTTATCTATCTCTATCTATAAATAAAACAGCACTTTGGTTGACCTTTTGGTCTTTGTAAATGTGCTCTAGAAATAAAGTTTGATTTGATGAATTGGAAAACATTTTCAGTAGCTTGGGTCCCAGGCAAACGTCTAGTTTCTCTGTTGGGTCTTGAGTTAAAAAGTTTGGAAACCACTGTCCTGCAGGCTGAAACCAGGAGGGCAGTCAGACAGATATTTTGTGAAGCTACTAAGGAAATCGGGATTTCCTGAAAGTTCATATAATGGCCTGTTGTGGCGCTGTCATTGGGCCCAAAAAACCCCATAGCCCCATAGAAGATAGATGTATTTGGGCCCAACTTCACCTAGACTGTATTACCTTAATAAACATGGTCATGAATACTTTCTGCTTCCAGTCACTAGTTTAAAGTCTCATTTCTAATGTCATAATATTCTTTTTGGAAAATTATGGTCCCATTTATAAAAAGAATAATAAAGGTAATAAAGTCGCGTATGTTCTGAGGGGCGTGGCTACCGTTACAGTCTATGATCGGGATTCCCCACCCACTCGAGTCAAAATAAAAACCAACGGAGAAGAGGGGGAAGTCCCGCCTCGTTGTCTGGGCCAGCCAATGGCTAGCTGGGCCCAAACGGATCTAGAAAGATGGCGATGTACAATTCAAGGACTGACGGGCTTCATTTTACGTTCATGTTAGACCCGCGGAACGCTTTGTCCATATTTTTTACAGTCTATGGCTGAAACCCACTAACCAATCATAATACTGGCATCTCCGAGAGAAGATAATGTAATGTAATTAAGCCTCTGTGGCCCTAATACATGGCATGACCTACAAACAACATTAAAATTCACCACACTGGTACCCTTGAGCTGTTTTTAAACCTTGGTGAGCACCCACAATATGTAACTGTTTTTAGATCGTTTTGAAATTTATCCTAGCTTTTTTTATTTGTAAACTTATGTAATTCACATGTATACCTTTTATTTTTCTGATGTATTGTGATGTTTTTCACTTTTTCTATGTGATTATTACTCGACGACACTGAAAATGAGTTTGATTACTCGGTTTGATTATTTCGAGAATAAATAAAACTTGAATGAATTTACTGAATGGACACGTATGGGTCAATCTTTCCGGAGTTTAGCAGTCCTGAGAGCTGGTCTGTCTATTGGTCTTGTTCGTTCATTCAAGTTTTATTTATTCTCGAAATTACACTTGAGTAATTAAACTCATTTTCATTGTCGTCGAGTTGTCTGTGTGGTTGCAGCTAATCTCACAAACTACTGGACCAATGAGTGCCAAATGTCTTGTGCAATGTGCACACTGCCATTGGGCAACAGCTTGTTGTTCTTTTTTCCCCTACTGTGTATTTTTGTACTGAAATATTTAATTTTAATGTCAAGGTCAATGGGGCTCCATTTGGGCTGAAATCTCTGCCAAATTTGCCTGTAGTTATGCCAGACAACTGATGTCAGTAGTAGATGTCATCACAGGATGCCGCTGGACACATGAAATCTGAGAACCACATTGGAGCTACACTGTTTCCATGTGGATTACGATATCTACCGGCGTACATGATTAGATTTGTATACTCCCGAGTTAAATTGCACTCCTGATTTTGTACATCAGAGTTGTTTCTTTGACACCTCTCCCAGTACATGGTCATTCTCTTCATTGTTTTCCTCTTCCAATTTGGAGTGTCTTGTTCCTGCTTGGCAATGAACCGTGGACAGCAGGTGAGGGCTCGTGTGCTTTTAATTAATTAATTTAGTTGTTTTCCCCCTCTTTCGACCCATCTCTGTGTTTGTGAATTCTAAGGTATTTTATGGCCCCAGGAAACGAGGAATGTAATTGTATGTTAAATTCAATATGCAATCCTTGAAATGATGCATAATCTTCAACCCATTCTGGGCGGGAACCCCTTTTGGTGTTCGCATTATGTTATGCTTTAGCTATTGAAAAATAGCAGATCTACATTCTACAAGCTCATAGCGCGCCACCGAGTGGCGCGCTACGAGCTTGTAGGTCTGCTACTTTTTGAAAAATCGTGAAAATGTGGCACAAATCTTTGAATATATATATTTCAGAGCGAACATTTTTAACCCATTCTGACCTGAGATCAGATTCATACGAGGTTTCCACTGGACACACACTGGTCTGATTAGCCCATTCTGACCTGAGATCAGATTCTAAAAAAATGTCAGTCGTTCTTCGATTTTTCAAAAATAGCAGACCTCCAAGCTCGTAGCGCGCCACTCGGTGGCGCGCTATGAGCTTGTAGATCTGCTATTTTTCAATAGCTAAAGCATAACATGATGCTAAACACCAAAACGGGTTCCCGGTCAGAATGGGTTAATTAAAGTATTGGCTTCTGGGGGGGTCCCTGGAACTGCATAATTTGAGATGGGGGGGTCCGTGGCCCAATAGAGATAATTCTGGGGGGTCCTTGACATGAAAAAGGTTGAGCACCGCTGACATAGAAACATGGGTTTTTCAGAAAAATGTTTTTTTAGAAGCCTTTTTTTTATCGACCTCAGTCCAAAATGGGTTAATGTAGTAGCTTTTGTCCTGCCCTGGTCCCCTGTGCTCATTGTACCCTGCATCACCAGGAGGCGTTGCTGAACTCTACTTGGGGTGTGTTGCACAACAAGACAAAGGGAGACCTGGAGACCCAACTGGACTGCTGTGGGCTGCTCAACACCACCAGCAGCCGAGTGCAGTTTGAGCAGGATGTGATGAGCTGCCCTGCTGTAAGCTATACACTTAAGACAAAACTTTTCATTGTTATTTTGTGTGTGTGCAAAACATTTGTGACCAAATTTGACTGAGGGACCGCCATTCTTTTTTTTTTTAAACATAGCTTCAAATTGATATATTGGTTGTTCAAGTTTGACCCGCCAGTTTTGGAGATATGGCTTATAGACTAATGTCTTGCAGATAACGGCGAGTTGAGAAATCAGGCTTCTGTGGTCTCTAACATTACACCTAGCTACATGTTTAAGCATTTAGTTCATATGTTACATGTCGATTTCAGCTCTGACACTTATTTCAGACTAGTATGTGAAGAGTCTGCCTGTGCTATTAACTCATTTAGGAAAACATTAATAAATATTCTCCTGAATAGTTGGAATTTGTGCGATGGCAGGCTCTCAGTCAAATCTGGTCACATATTTCCAAACAATGAGGACATTATTATTAGTGATGGGGACATATACATGGTTAACTGTGTACATTCAATTAATGTACGTTTAGGACTGATTAAAGCATTTTTTAAATAACTTCTTGTATAAAATATGCGTAAGCCACGAGTGACAAACGTGCAAGTGAAATCAATGCATCAGTCTTTGGGTTTCTGATGGGTTATGTTGAACTCTGAATTTGTCCAGAGCTGCAATTTTACTTCTAGAAAGCCACCACAAAATCTATAATATAACTTATATATTACTGGATATGTAATCTATACGATCCAGTTCAGTTTCACTTAAATCTTACAATAAGCAAAAGGCGTAGTTCTGAAACTGTGGCGGACGGATGAAGAGTCAATTACGAAAACCACAAGGCTGTGGGCAACATTTCTATTAAAACAGTTAGTAACTATTTGAATGCTGCTCACCTTGTGGCTCTGTTAACGCAATCGGTGCCGGGATTCCTTCAAAATAGAAGATCGGGGGGCCTGGAAGATATGGCCGCTTTTACTCTGTAAAGCCCCCCCCCCCCCCCCCCCCCCAACTGTGTGTGCTGTATTCTGACGTCACTTGGGCATCATACAACTCAATGATGCAGTTGTTTGATTGTGTCCAAGGCTTGTGTAGTGCACTGCAGTGCTATTTCTATATGATGTTATGCCTATACATGACATCTTGCGCATTCTGCAGATGGCTGACACAACATTACCCAAGTGTATACACATCCACAAACGATGGCATCAAATAATTCTCAAAAAGGAGTCGGTGGTATTTGTGTTTTCTCTTCTCAGCCGTGCAAAGCCGTGCGTCCTACAGCAGCGTGTTACACCTGTGGGGAGAAGATGCTGGACCACGCTACGGACACGTTGAAGATCCTCGGCGGGGTCGGACTGTTCTTCAGCTTCACGGAGGTTAGTTAGTGCCGCCGGGGCCAACCCGTCCAAAGATCCATCAATGGAACCTTTCATTCACCAAGCAATCAATCATCCTATCAGCCTATTATGGCCCAGAGGGTTGAGGAGCTACAGTACATGGCAAATGAGTTTAACCTATTAAGACCTGAAGTCGGGGGGGGGGGGGGGGAAAGAAAAAGGCTTCTGAAAGAATATATATTCTAAGATTTTTGCCGCATTTTCACGATTTTTCAAAAAATAGCAGACCTACAAGCTCGTAGCGCGGCACTCAGTGCCGCACTATGAGCTTGTAGATCTGATATTTTTAATTAGCTAAAGTATAACTTTATGCTTAAAACACCAAAAGGGATTCCCGCCCAGAATGGGTTAAGGGTGTAGACCAAGTCGATTGACAGTTTGATGGATGCATTTAACCAAATCATTTGTGCACAAGCAACACACTTAATTGGAAGGGTGAAAAACACTGTAATTTGTGTCTAAATGGTTTCAAATTATGGGCCCATAAATTAATTTAGTCTATGCATTAAGCCTGTTTGCACATGTGATGTTGCTTTGACAGTGAGTCCTGGTTTAACCTTTTGCACTCCTTCCTTCCCTCCCAGATTCTTGGGGTCTGGCTAGCTGTGCGCTACAGGAATCAGAAGGATCCCCGGGCAAACCCAAGTGCTTTCCTATAGTCTGTCCCTTATCCATGATTGCAATACCACAGATTACAGTCGCAGAGACACTGGTACACGTAAGAATCATGCACATCTAGAGACACTCAGGCGTACAGTAAAGAGGCACAAGCTACAATCACACAGAATGGACCAGCGCGCACAGCATGTGACCAACATTGAGAAACACACACACACACACACACACACCTCTTTCACAGGGGACTACATATTAGTGTATCCACCCACGGCGAAAACAAAAATAGTTTTCCACAATCCATTTTTTATTGATTTGAGCATTTCACAAGAGCTCAAGCTGAAAGAGCCAAATGGTAAAATGGTCTGCTTTTCTATTGCAGCGTTATCTAAAGCGCTTTAACAATGTGCGTTACATCCACCCCATTCACAAGCTGGATGCTTATGTATGAAAGGATGAATTGTAGTACCAAGAAGTTACTTGTTGGTATCGCTTAACCAGCCTTGATTTTGAGCACCGGATTCCTGAGAATTGCTCTCCAGATTCCAGCCATGTAACAAACAATAGACGACTACTGCATGTGTTTTCTGCAGCTGTACAAACAAAAAGCCTCCTTGTAAGATTCTGTTCTGTGCGTCAAATGACTGCGCAGCGTTTTAGAACTTAACCTGTATGCACCTTCCTCTCAAAAGAAAGCTATTTCTGTCTCTAATGTAGTGCTGCCACTTACGACAGATCCAGTCCTTTTTTCAGTGCCAGCAGTGATGTGTTGATCTATGTACTTACTACTTATACATGTCAAATGCAATTTGTTTTGATCTCAAAGTGGTCTGACCATCTGACGTAGAGAAAAAATGAAGGTACGTTTTGGACATTATGGCATACTGTTGTTTTTGGAAGGGTATGTACAGTATGTATGATTTTTGTTTTTCAGAAGATAAATGCTGGGATCTCAAGAACTAACAATAGTTTAGATACTGTAGCATACCCGTTTAGTCAATAATCGGGTTCAAATATTTATGAACTTCTGTAACTGAGCCAACGTACTTTAACAGTCACAGATATTTAGAATGCCAATGGACTGCAGCCTTCATGTTGTATATAATGTAATATTGTTTCACAAAATCATTTGAGGTGGGTTGCCTAAGTAATGTTTATGAAGGCTACAATAATCCACCCAATCTGTATTTAATACGCTTTGTGTCACAAAGTGATGTCAGTTAGTATAGAGTGAGAGTCCTGTAGTTAGATATGTGGATTCGGGTACATATCATGACCTCTTATGTAACTGGAAGAAACTTTTAGTTATTGGAATTGATTTGTTCATTTGGTGGAAACTACCTATTTGCAAACTCAACCCCCCAATAGTGTTAATTGTGAAATTAATATGTAGTTTATACTGGTGAACTACCGTATATAATTTGCAATCTTTTATTATCTTTTTTTTTTTTTTTTTACATTCTTCCTTTGACATGTTCTCAGTTGCCATCCATATTTGTTTGTTGACAGTGTTAAGCAATTAATTTCTTAAGAAGTTTTTATTTAAGTGTTAAATACACATTAAGCAAAACATTTTTATTTTATTGTATTTAGGCTATATTACTTTACTATTTTACCGAACAAGTAGGTAGGTGACAGTTTGATACATTTTTCTAATTGAGAGATCGCTGCTTGCTTTTGTTTTGTTTCAACATTTTAAGAGCTTTTCCTCTCTTTGTAAAACAGCTTTTATCGTAGGTATTAACATTACCTACATAATACATTAACATTATAATACACTACATGTTTTACTTGAACCAGTTGATCGTGCTGATGTGGAGCTTCTGCTGCTGGCGTGGAGTTGTCGCTGGTGTAAAAACAAGCATTTGATGAATTATGCCTTGTATTAAACCTCACTTTGAATCTGTGTGCACCTGTTCTTTCCGCCGGACCCTCTTGGAAATTTTGAGACTTAATTTTCCAAATAAAAAAAAATATCTCTCATTGGAAATCGCTGTTTTATTTCAAGCCAAGTCATTTCGGATATATTATCTTTGGTAGACCTTTGCTGCAATTATTCTATTTTCACATATGTTGTAATGGCTAAATTAGTAAAGAAGCAATAGATATTACTAGAAGTCTGTATACAATAAATTAAACAATATTAACGATTTGGTTAATATATTATATATATCTTTTGACCATAGTCAAGGAGACTCAAGGTTTTTAGTTATAGCCAACATGTGAGTCCAATAAACAAATGTTGCAAAAATAGAAAACTAGTGTATGGATTATAATGACTGACTGCCGTTTACATACCAACAATTCCAATTCACCACATGGTGGCAGTACAAAACTTGCATTGCTATTCCAAGGTCTCACCCTGTACAGCTGCAATGTGGGATTTTTACTTTACTGCATTTAATGTCATTCCTCCATGTGGCGCTCTGGATAATTGCTCCTTAGACAGAAAAGTTCCATCCAGTTTTTAAATATTAATTTATTGATTTTTATAGTTTACTATTGATCTACACCACAAAGCATTTCAAATAGGTGAAAGTGGACAGTGCCTGCATGGCAGCTGTACAACTAATTCAGTGAAGCAGCAGGATTTGATACCCTATTATTAGGTTCATTCATAAAACCATTAATCCCTCAGCTGGAATGTGTCCAGTAATAGTCTGGAGGGTACTGAGCAGTGGATAACTCGGAGCAGAAGGAAAGCTCAAGTACTTTATGATCAGGGAATATGCATACACCCAAGGAATTATCACATTTCCAAGATAAGGCTATAAAAGATGCATCTCCATGAGCTAGTCTGATGAAGATGGTAGCATCAAAATGTTAGCCTGGGTTGGTAAGTAACTAATTACTGGTAGTAACTAAGTTACTGTAATTGAGCAGATTGTAAACGTACCCTTTTGGAATACAATTCAGTATTTGGTTTAAGTCGTTTTTTGAGTATTTGACTCAGCTACTGTTACTTTTATGGTCCTTTTATAGCACTTTACATTCACATTGATGGAAACCATGCAAGGAAATAACCTGCTCATCAGGAGCAGTTTGGGTTCAGTGTCTTGCTCAAGGACACTTCAGCAGTAACAGGGGGAGCCTGGATCGAACTGGGAACCTTCTGATTCCCAAGTAGCCACTCTACCTCCTCTGCTACTGCCACCCCAACAGGCTACTGCTATGCCACAATTCTGTTTGTTTTGATACTCTTATCCCAAAGGCAAACTTTGAGAAAGCATTCTTGTAAAGAAAACATGGTGGTGACCACTTTGAATCAGTGAGTCATTGGATGGTATATTCATATTGGCTTATTTGTTTTGAAATGGTTGCTGTCAGAATGTCACATTTCCTTTCCTTCCATCACCTTTCACAGCTGCAACTGAAAGTATTCTTTATAAAATCTAATTTTGTACTTTTACTTAGTTTCAACACAAGTAATCTTACATCTATTTGGGTAATATTTAAGTTAAGTAGCAGTACTTATAGGCCTACTCGGATATTTTAGTACTCTTTTCAAATGTGCCAATGTCTGTCAGACATTACCCAGAGGCCACTTCGCTGTTCAATTCAGTGAGCACTGATTGTGGATTGGCTGAAGTGTGTGAATCCTTTACTCTGATTCAAGAAACCAATCAGAGAAGGTTACCAACATGAGGTCTGTGACCCTGCCCTCAGCCCAAATTCCTCACATCAAAATTCACCCCAACAAAAAAAAGCATGACCCGATCCCTGGTGGTGTTTTGAAACACCTTGGCAAGGCACACTATAGTTGGCAGGTTAATTTTCTCAGGATCTAGGGACATTTATGTAAGTGAAATGTGCCTGATAAGGGTTTTTATGTCCCAAGAGTTTCCGCTGGACGTCAATTTGGAAACCGCAGTGCCGGCCAATGCTTCCCCCACCCCCCCCCCCCCCCCCCCCCCCCTATTCCTGTCAGCGTGCTGTCCTGAGGGCCCCGTGCCAGTCCCCTCCCTGTGATGCAGCATGTCCATATGCCGGGTGTATTAACTTGGAGTCGCTGTGGAGAATCACACCAACAGGGACGGCCATCTGTTCCCTTATACAGATATAGCCCGCACTGCAAGTGCATGGAGGCAGGATCATAAAACATTTGATCCATTATACCATACTGCCATGGTGCACCAGTTTTATGTGCGGGCTCATCTTATATGCATGGCTAATGTACGTAGTAGTACAGTATATAGATTTTGAAGATGAGCCATGAGGCACTGCTGAGATTAGTAGCAGTGTTCTTCTCCTGATCTCCTGTTCTCCTGAGTAGCAGTGTTCTCCTGATCCTATCCGATATCCTATCCGATATCCTTGTACTATTGTTGTTGCTGTGATTTTGGGCCTCACTGGGGAAAAGGGGAATCAAACCACACAGTAAATGTTCATTCTAAAGAGACATGCTTTGCAAGCCCCATCCGTCCTGTCAATAGTGTAATTTCCCTATAATAATTATAATAATAATAATAATAAAGCTTTATTTATATAGCACCTTTCAAGAGCAAGGTCACAAAGTGCTGAACAACAAGAGCATAATATAGAACATATCATACATCCAAAGGCAACAGCAAAAACACAGAATAATGGCATATCGAAAAACATAAAAAGGTGAAGGGAAATGGGATCAGT
Source organism: Protomyctophum bolini (assembly GCF_963924005.1). NCBI lineage: Eukaryota > Metazoa > Chordata > Actinopteri > Myctophiformes > Myctophidae > Protomyctophum > Protomyctophum bolini. The sequence goes on from NC_137866.1 coordinate 24,352,995, forward strand.
GTGCAGGATAAACCTGCATGTTCCTAATGGATCTGCATCTGGATCTCTGGATTCTTAGAGCTGCTAGCTATAGGACAAACAGGAAGTTAAATCATTCTCATCAGTGAGTGGAGACAAACAGGTCAATATGGCCCATCAATAATGAATCAGAGCGAGAATGCATTGTTCTTCTTCTTATAAAGGTGGAAGGACAAGCATGTGAAGCAGTGATATGGAAATGTGAAAGATCCGTGTTCCAAAGTGAGCTTTAATGTTGACAGGACATTTATACATTTTTTTGTTTTACAGCACATATTACCATAGCAGGTCGAGTTTGTAACGAAATTCCTAAAACATACTGACATGTATGAATCTAGGAATCTCACACATTCATTGACTTTCAGACCAAAGTGGTATTGTGTTATTCTGTTATTTACCTTTTTTTTCCCCGTTATTTTGCCTGTTTATTATTATTGATATTGAGACCTGCACAAAAGGGCACAATTATAGAATGCACACGCTCAGTGGGAGATATTGTGGGAAGTTGACCGTTTCTGTCTAGATGTTGAGAAGGGAGGGGGGGGGGGGGAAGAGGAATACTTTTGAAACTGACTTTTTGTACTCTTTGGGGCTTTTGACATTATCCAAAGAGAGGTGTGAGAAAAATGTGCGGGGGGGGGGGGGGGGGGGGGGGGGGGGGACAGAAGGATGAGCATGGGAAAGGAAAATGGGAGGTGGTGACAAAAGGTGGTGAAGACTTTGGTTTCCATTAGAAGAAAAGAGAGCTGTTGTTATCTGGATACAAATCAGTGTGTGGTCCATGTCCACTGTGAGACAAATATAAATCAAATACATTTATAGCCTATCCAACCCTCCCATCATGTCAAAAGATAAAATACCATTGCGTCACATGAATCCTTAAATATAGGTGGGATTGTAAAACAAACCCACCTGCCAAACCCTCATGTGTCAATTGTTGTGTAATTGTTTAAAGAAGAAA